>NW_028151450.1:0-40000 GCF_964638095.1 Poromitra crassiceps
CTCCCTTTTGGACCAGGAATCCAACTGCGCCATGCGCGGGCCTCTCCGGGCACCGTAAAAAACCTCATTTTCGTAACCCTAACCCTAGATGTGGGTATGGCAATTTGCAATGGTTCGGCAACGAAACTCCTGAGCGACAAAGGGCCCCATACGTTTTCTGCTCCCTTTTGGACCAGGAATCCAACTGCGCCATGCGCGGGCCTCTCCGGGCACCGTAAAAAACACTCATTTTCGTAACCCTAACCCTAGATGTGGGTATGGCAATTTGCAATGGTTCGGCAACGAAACTCCTGAGCGAAAAGGGCCCCATACGTTTTCTGCTCCCTTTTGGACCAGGAATCCAACTGCGCCATGCGCGGGCCTCTCCGGGCACCGTAAAAAACCTCATTTTCGTAACCCTAACCCTAGATGTGGGTATGGCAATTTGCAATGGTTCGGCAACGAAACTCCTGAGCGAAAAGGCCCTTATACGTTTTCTGCTCCCTTTTGGACCAGGAATCCAACTGCGCCATGCGCGGGCCTCTCCGGGCACCGTAAAAAACCTCATTTTCGTAACCCTAACCCTAGATGTGGGTATGGCAATTTGCAATGGTTCGGCAACGAAACTCCTGAGCGAAAAGGGCCCCATACGTTTTCTGCTCCCTTTTGGACCAGGAATCCAACTGCGCCATGCGCGGGCCTCTCCGGGCACCGTAAAAAACCTCATTTTCGTAACCCTAACCCTAGATGTGGGTTATGGCAATTTGCAATGGTTCGGCAACGAAACTCCTGAGCGAAAAGGGCCCCATACGTTTTCTGCTCCCTTTTGGACCAGGAATCCAACTGCGCCATGCGCGGGCCTCTCGGGCACCGTAAAAAACCTCATTTTCGTAACCCTAACCCTAGATGTGGGTATGGCAATTTGCAATGGTTCGGCAACGAACTCCTGAGCGAAAAGGGCCCTATACGTTTTCTGCTCCCTTTTGGACCAGGAATCCAACTGCGCCATGCGCGGGCCTCTCCGGCACCGTAAAAAACCTCATTTTCGTAACCCTAACCCTAGATGTGGGTATGGCAATTTGCAATGGTTCGGCAACGAAACTCCTGAGCGAAAAGGGCCCTATACGTTTTCTGCTCCCTTTTGGACCAGGAATCCAACTGCGCCATGCGCGGGCCTCTCCGGGCACCGTAAAAAACCTCATTTTCGTAACCCTAACCCTAGATGTGGGTATGGCAATTTGCAATGGTTCGGCAACGAAACTCCTGAGCGAAAAGGGCCCCATACGTTTTCTGCTCCCTTTTGGACCAGGAATCCAACTGCGCCATGCGCGGGCCTCTCCGGGCACCGTAAAAAACCTCATTTTCGTAACCCTAACCTAGATGTGGGTATGGCAATTTGCAATGGTTCGGCAACGAAACTCCTGAGCGAAAAGGGCCCCATACGTTTTCTGCTCCCTTTTGGACCAGGAATCCAATCTGCGCCATGCGCGGGCCTCTCCGGGCACCGTAAAAAACCTCATTTTCGTAACCCTAACCCTAGATGTGGGTATGGCAATTTGCAATGGTTCGGCAACGAAACTCCTGAGCGAAAAGGGCCCCATACGTTTTCTGCTCCCTTTTGGACCAGGAATCCAACTGCGCCATGCGCGGGCCTCTCCGGGCACCGTAAAAAACCTCATTTTCGTAACCCTAACCCTAGATGTGGGTATGGCAATTTGCAATGGTTCGGCAACGAAACTCCTGAGCGAAAAGGGCCCCATACGTTTTCTGCTCCCTTTTGGACCAGGAATCCAACTGCGCCATGCGCGGGCCTCTCCGGGCACCGTAAAAAAACTCATTTTCGTAACCCTAACCCTAGATGTGGGTATGGCAATTTGCAATGGTTCGGCAACGAAACTCCTGAGCGAAAAGGGCCCCATACGTTTTCTGCTCCCTTTTGGACCAGGAATCCAACTGCGCCATGCGCGGGCCTCTCCGGGCACCGTAAAAAACCTCATTTTCGTAACCCTAACCCTAGATGTGGGTATGGCAATTTGCAATGGTTCGGCAACGAAACTCCTGAGCGAAAAGGGCCCCATACGTTTTCTGCTCCCTTTTGGACCAGGAATCCAACTGCGCCATGCGCGGGCCTCTCCGGGCACCGTAAAAAAACTCATTTTCGTAACCCTAACCCTAGATGTGGGTATGGCAATTTGCAATGGTTCGGCAACGAAACTCCTGAGCGAAAAGGGCCCCATACGTTTTCTGCTCCCTTTTGGACCAGGAATCCAACTGCGCCATACGCGGGCCTCTCCGGGCACCGTAAAAAAACTCATTTTCGTAACCCTAACCCTAGGTGCTAGTCGGGGTTAGACAATTGCTCGGCAACGAAACTCCTGAGCGAAAAGGGCCCCATACGTTTTCTGCTCCCTTTTGGACCAGGAATCCAACTGCGCCATGCGCGGGCCTCTCCGGGCACCGTAAAAAACCTCATTTTCGTAACCCTAACCCTAGATGTGGGTATGGCAATTTGCAATGGTTCGGCAACGAAACTCCTGAGCGAAAAGGGCCCCATACGTTTTCTGCTCCCTTTTGGACCAGGAATCCAACTGCGCCATGCGCGGGCCTCTCCGGGCACCGTAAAAAACCTCATTTTCGTAACCCTAACCCTAGATGTGGGTATGGCAATTTGCAATGGTTCGGCAACGAAACTCCTGAGCGAAAAGGGCCCCATACGTTTTCTGCTCCCTTTTGGACCAGGAATCCAACTGCGCCATACGCGGGCCTCTCCGGGCACCGTAAAAAAACTCATTTTCGTAACCCTAACCCTAGGTGCTAGTCGGGTTAGACAATTGCTCGGCAACGAAACTCCTGAGCGAAAAGGGCCCCATACGTTTTCTGCTCCCTTTTGGACCAGGAATCCAACTGCGCCATGCGCGGGCCTCTCCGGGCACCGTAAAAAACCTCATTTTCGTAACCCTAACCCTAGATGTGGGTATGGCAATTTGCAATGGTTCGGCAACGAAACTCCTGAGCGAAAAGGGCCCCATACGTTTTCTGCTCCCTTTTGGACCAGGAATCCAACTGCGCCATGCGCGGGCCTCTCCGGGCACCGTAAAAAACCTCATTTTCGTAACCCTAACCCTAGATGTGGGTATGGCAATTTGCAATGGTTCGGCAACGAAACTCCTGAGCGAAAAGGGCCCCATACGTTTTCTGCTCCCTTTTGGACCAGGAATCCAACTGCGCCATGCGCGGGCCTCTCCGGGCACCGTAAAAAACCTCATTTTCGTAACCCTAACCCTAGATGTGGGTATGGCAATTTGCAATGGTTCGGCAACGAAACTCCTGAGCGAAAAGGGCCCCATACGTTTTCTGCTCCCTTTTGGACCAGGAATCCAACTGCGCCATGCGCGGGCCTCTCCGGGCACCGTAAAAAACCTCATTTTCGTAACCCTAACCCTAGATGTGGGTATGGCAATTTGCAATGGTTCGGCAACGAAACTCCTGAGCGAAAAGGGCCCCATACGTTTTCTGCTCCCTTTTGGACCAGGAATCCAACTGCGCCATGCGCGGGCCTCTCCGGGCACCGTAAAAAACCTCATTTTCGTAACCCTAACCCTAGATGTGGGTATGGCAATTTGCAATGGTTCGGCAACGAAACTCCTGAGCGAAAAGGGCCCCATACGTTTTCTGCTCCCTTTTGGACCAGGAATCCAACTGCGCCATGCGCGGGCCTCTCCGGGCACCGTAAAAAACCTCATTTTCGTAACCCTAACCCTAGATGTGGGTATGGCAATTTGCAATGGTTCGGCAACGAAACTCCTGAGCGAAAAGGGCCCCATACGTTTTCTGCTCCCTTTTGGACCAGGAATCCAACTGCGCCATGCGCGGGCCTCTCCGGGCACCGTAAAAAACCTCATTTTCGTAACCCTAACCCTAGATGTGGGTATGGCAATTTGCAATGGTTCGGCAACGAAACTCCTGAGCGAAAAGGGCCCCATACGTTTTCTGCTCCCTTTTGGACCAGGAATCCAACTGCGCCATGCGCGGGCCTCTCCGGGCACCGTAAAAAACCTCATTTTCGTAACCCTAACCCTAGATGTGGGTATGGCAATTTGCAATGGTTCGGCAACGAAACTCCTGAGCGAAAAGGGCCCCATACGTTTTCTGCTCCCTTTTGGACCAGGAATCCAACTGCGCCATGCGCGGGCCTCTCCGGGCACCGTAAAAAAACTCATTTTCGTAACCCTAACCCTAGGTGCTAGTCGGGGTTAGACAATTGCTCGGCAACGAAACTCCTGAGCGAAAAGGGCCCCATACGTTTTCTGCTCCCTTTTGGACCAGGAATCCAACTGCGCCATGCGCGGGCCTCTCCGGGCACCGTAAAAAACCTCATTTTCGTAACCCTAACCCTAGATGTGGGTATGGCAATTTGCAATGGTTCGGCAACGAAACTCCTGAGCGAAAAGGGCCCCATACGTTTTCTGCTCCCTTTTGGACCAGGAATCCAACTGCGCCATGCGCGGGGCCTCTCCGGGCACCGTAAAAAAACTCATTTTCGTAACCCTAACCCTAGATGTGGGTATGGCAATTTGCAATGGTTCGGCAACGAAACTCCTGAGCGAAAAGGGCCCCATACGTTTTCTGCTCCCTTTTGGACCAGGAATCCAACTGCGCCATGCGCGGGCCTCTCCGGGCACCGTAAAAAAACTCATTTCGTAACCCTAACCCTAGGTGCTAGTCGGGGTTAGACAATTGCTCGGCAACGAAACTCCTGAGCGAAAAGGGCCCCATACGTTTTCTGCTCCCTTTTGGACCAGGAATCCAACTGCGCCATGCGCGGGCCTCTCCGGGCACCGTAAAAAACCTCATTTTCGTAACCCTAACCCTAGATGTGGGTATGGCAATTTGCAATGGTTCGGCAACGAAACTCTGAGCGAAAAGGGCCCCATACGTTTTCTGCTCCCTTTTGGACCAGGAATCCAACTGCGCCATGCGCGGGCCTCTCCGGGCACCGTAAAAAAACTCATTTTCGTAACCCTAACCCTAGGTGCTAGTCGGGGTTAGACAATTGCTCGGCAACGAAACTCCTGAGCGAAAAGGGCCCCATACGTTTTCTGCTCCCTTTTGGACCAGGAATCCAACTGC
The DNA here is from genome assembly GCF_964638095.1 of Poromitra crassiceps. Classification (NCBI taxonomy): domain Eukaryota; kingdom Metazoa; phylum Chordata; class Actinopteri; order Beryciformes; family Melamphaidae; genus Poromitra; species Poromitra crassiceps. The sequence goes on from NW_028151450.1 coordinate 5,110, forward strand.
GCCATGCGCGGGCCTCTCCGGGCACCGTAAAAAACTCATTTCGTAACCCTAACCCTAGATGTGGGTATGGCAATTTGCAATGGTTCGGCAACGAAACTCCTGAGCGAAAAGGGCCCCATACGTTTTCTGCTCCCTTTTGGACCAGGAATCCAACTGCGCCATGCGCGGGCCTCTCCGGCACCGTAAAAAACCTCATTTTCGTAACCCTAACCCTAGATGTGGGTATGGCAATTTGCAATGGTTCGGCAACGAAACTCCTGAGCGAAAAGGGCCCCATACGTTTTCTGCTCCCTTTTGGACCAGGAATCCAACTGCGCCATGCGCGGGCCTCTCCGGGCACCGTAAAAAACCTCATTTTCGTAACCCTAACCCTAGATGTGGGTATGGCAATTTGCAATGGTTCGGCAACGAAACTCCTGAGCGAAAAGGGCCCCATACGTTTTCTGCTCCCTTTTGGACCAGGAATCCAACTGCGCCATGCGCGGGCCTCTCCGGGCACCGTAAAAAACCTCATTTTCGTAACCCTAACCCTAGATGTGGGTATGGCAATTTGCAATGGTTCGGCAACGAAACTCCTGAGCGAAAAGGGCCCCATACGTTTTCTGCTCCCTTTTGGACCAGGAATCCAACTGCGCCATGCGCGGGCCTCTCCGGGCACCGTAAAAAACCTCATTTTCGTAACCCTAACCCTAGATGTGGGTATGGCAATTTGCAATGGTTCGGCAACGAAACTCCTGAGCGAAAAGGCCCTATACGTTTTCTGCTCCCTTTTGGACCAGGAATCCAACTGCGCCATGCGCGGGCCTCTCCGGGCACCGTAAAAAACCTCATTTTCGTAACCCTAACCCTAGATGTGGGTATGGCAATTTGCAATGGTTCGGCAACGAAACTCCTGAGCGAAAAGGGCCCCATACGTTTTCTGCTCCCTTTTGGACCAGGAATCCAACTGCGCCATGCGCGGGCCTCTCCGGGCACCGTAAAAAACCTCATTTTCGTAACCCTAACCCTAGATGTGGGTATGGCAATTTGCAATGGTTCGGCAACGAAACTCCTGAGCGAAAAGGGCCCCATACGTTTTCTGCTCCCTTTTGGACCAGGAATCCAACTTGCGCCATGCGCGGGCCTCTCCGGGCACCGTAAAAAACCTCATTTTCGTAACCCTAACCCTAGATGTGGGTATGGCAATTTGCAATGGTTCGGCAACGAAACTCCTGAGCGAAAAGGGCCCCATACGTTTTCTGCTCCCTTTTGGACCAGGAATCCAACTGCGCCATGCGCGGGCCTCTCCGGGCACCGTAAAAAACCTCATTTTCGTAACCCTAACCCTAGATGTGGTATGGCAATTTGCAATGGTTCGGCAACGAAACTCCTGAGCGAAAAGGGCCCCATACGTTTTCTGCTCCCTTTTGGACCAGGAATCCAACTGCGCCATGCGCGGGCCTCTCCGGGCACCGTAAAAAACTCATTTTCGTAACCCTAACCCTAGATGTGGGTATGGCAATTTGCAATGGTTCGGCAACGAAACTCCTGAGCGAAAAGGGCCCCATACGTTTTCTGCTCCCTTTTGGACCAGGAATCCAACTGCGCCATGCGCGGGCCTCTCCGGGCACCGTAAAAAAACCTCATTTTCGTAACCCTAACCCTAGATGTGGGTATGGCAATTTGCAATGGTTCGGCAACGAAACTCCTGAGCGAAAAGGGCCCCATACGTTTTCTGCTCCCTTTTGGACCAGGAATCCAACTGCGCCATGCGCGGGCCTCTCCGGGCACCGTAAAAAAACTCATTTTCGTAACCCTAACCCTAGATGTGGGTATGGCAATTTGCAATGGTTCGGCAACGAAACTCCTGAGCGAAAAGGGCCCCATACGTTTTCTGCTCCCTTTTGGACCAGGAATCCAACTGCGCCATACGCGGGCCTCTCCGGGCACCGTAAAAAAACTCATTTTCGTAACCCTAACCCTAGGTGCTAGTCGGGGTTAGACAATTGCTCGGCAACGAAACTCCTGAGCGAAAAGGGCCCCATACGTTTTCTGCTCCCTTTTGGACCAGGAATCCAACTGCGCCATGCGCGGGCCTCTCCGGGCACCGTAAAAAACCTCATTTTCGTAACCCTAACCCTAGATGTGGGTATGGCAATTTGCAATGGTTCGGCAACGAAACTCCTGAGCGAAAAGGGCCCATACGTTTTCTGCTCCCTTTTGGACCAGGAATCCAACTGCGCCATGCGCGGGCCTCTCCGGGCACCGTAAAAAACCTCATTTTCGTAACCCTAACCCTAGATGTGGGTATGGCAATTTGCAATGGTTCGGCAACGAAACTCCTGAGCGAAAAGGGCCCCATACGTTTTCTGCTCCCTTTTGGACCAGGAATCCAACTGCGCCATACGCGGGCCTCTCCGGGCACCGTAAAAAAACTCATTTTCGTAACCCTAACCCTAGGTGCTAGTCGGGGTTAGACAATTGCTCGGCAACGAAACTCCTGAGCGAAAAGGGCCCCATACGTTTTCTGCTCCCTTTTGGACCAGGAATCCAACGCGCCATGCGCGGGCCTCTCCGGGCACCGTAAAAAACCTCATTTTCGTAACCCTAACCCTAGATGTGGGTATGGCAATTTGCAATGGTTCGGCAACGAAACTCCTGAGCGAAAAGGGCCCCATACGTTTTCTGCTCCCTTTTGGACCAGGAATCCAACTGCGCCATGCGCGGGCCTCTCCGGGCACCGTAAAAACCTCATTTTCGTAACCTAACCCTAGATGTGGGTATGGCAATTTGCAATGGTTCGGCAACGAAACTCCTGAGCGAAAAGGGCCCCATACGTTTTCTGCTCCCTTTTGGACCAGGAATCCAACTGCGCCATGCGCGGGCCTCTCCGGGCACCGTAAAAACCTCATTTTCGTAACCCTAACCCTAGATGTGGGTATGGCAATTTGCAATGGTTCGGCAACGAAACTCCTGAGCGAAAAGGGCCCCATACGTTTTCTGCTCCCTTTTGGACCAGGAATCCAACTGCGCCATGCGCGGGCCTCTCCGGGCACCGTAAAAAACCTCATTTTCGTAACCCTAACCCTAGATGTGGGTATGGCAATTTGCAATGGTTCGGCAACGAAACTCCTGAGCGAAAAGGGCCCCATACGTTTTCTGCTCCCTTTTGGACCAGGAATCCAACTGCGCCATGCGCGGGCCTCTCCGGGCACCGTAAAAAACCTCATTTTCGTAACCCTAACCCTAGATGTGGGTATGGCAATTTGCAATGGTTCGGCAACGAAACTCCTGAGCGAAAAGGGCCCCATACGTTTTCTGCTCCCTTTTGGACCAGGAATCCAACTGCGCCATGCGCGGGCCTCTCCGGGCACCGTAAAAAACCTCATTTTCGTAACCCTAACCCTAGATGTGGGTATGGCAATTTGCAATGGTTCGGCAACGAAACTCCTGAGCGAAAAGGGCCCCATACGTTTTCTGCTCCCTTTTGGACCAGGAATCCAACTGCGCCATGCGCGGGCCTCTCCGGGCACCGTAAAAAACCTCATTTTCGTAACCCTAACCCTAGATGTGGGTATGGCAATTTGCAATGGTTCGGCAACGAAACTCCTGAGCGAAAAGGGCCCCATACGTTTTCTGCTCCCTTTTGGACCAGGAATCCAACTGCGCCATGCGCGGGCCTCTCCGGGCACCGTAAAAAACCTCATTTTCGTAACCCTAACCCTAGATGTGGGTATGGCAATTTGCAATGGTTCGGCAACGAAACTCCTGAGCGAAAAGGGCCCCATACGTTTTCTGCTCCCTTTTGGACAGGAATCCAACTGCGCCATGCGCGGGCCTCTCCGGGCACCGTAAAAAACTCATTTTCGTAACCCTAACCCTAGGTGCTAGTCGGGGTTAGACAATTGCTCGGCAACGAAACTCCTGAGCGAAAAGGGCCCCATACGTTTTCTGCTCCCTTTTGGACCAGGAATCCAACTGCGCCATGCGCGGGCCTCTCCGGGCACCGTAAAAAACCTCATTTTCGTAACCCTAACCCTAGATGTGGGTATGGCAATTTGCAATGGTTCGGCAACGAAACTCCTGAGCGAAAAGGGCCCCATACGTTTTCTGCTCCCTTTTGGACCAGGAATCCAACTGCGCCATGCGCGGGCCTCTCCGGGCACCGTAAAAAACCTCATTTTCGTAACCCTAACCCTAGATGTGGGTATGGCAATTTGCAATGGTTCGGCAACGAAACTCCTGAGCGAAAAGGGGCCCCATACGTTTTCTGCTCCCTTTTGGACCAGGAATCCACTGCGCCATGCGCGGGCCTCTCCGGGCACCGTAAAAAAACTCATTTTCGTAACCCTAACCCTAGGTGCTAGTCGGGGTTAGACAATTGCTCGGCAACGAAACTCCTGAGCGAAAAGGGCCCCATACGTTTTCTGCTCCCTTTTGGACCAGGAATCCAACTGCGCCATGCGCGGGCCTCTCCGGGCACCGTAAAAAACCTCATTTTCGTAACCCTAACCCTAGATGTGGGTATGGCAATTTGCAATGGTTCGGGCAACGAAACTCCTGAGCGAAAAGGGCCCCATACGTTTTCTGCTCCCTTTTGGACCAGGAATCCAACTGCGCATGCGCGGGCCTCTCGGGCACCGTAAAAAAACTCATTTTCGTAACCCTAACCCTAGGTGCTAGTCGGGGTTAGACAATTGCATTCGGCAACGAAACTCCTGAGCGAAAAGGGCCCCATACGTTTTCTGCTCCCTTTTGGACCAGGAATCCAACTGCGCCATGCGCGGGCCTCTCCGGGCACCGTAAAAACCTCATTTTCGTAACCCTAACCCTAGATGTGGGTATGGCAATTTGCAATGGTTCGGCAACGAAACTCCTGAGCGAAAAGGGCCCCATACGTTTTCTGCTCCCTTTTGGACCAGGAATCCAACTGCGCCATGCGCGGGCCTCTCCGGGCACCGTAAAAAAACTCATTTTCGTAACCCTAACCCTAGATGTGGGTATGGCAATTTGCAATGGTTCGGCAACGAAACTCCTGAGCGAAAAGGGCCCCATACGTTTTCTGCTCCCTTTTGGACCAGGAATCCAACTGCGCCATGCGCGGGCCTCTCCGGGCACCGTAAAAAACCTCATTTTCGTAACCCTAACCCTAGATGTGGGTATGGCAATTTGCAATGGTTCGGCAACGAAACTCCTGAGCGAAAAGGGCCCCATACGTTTTCTGCTCCCTTTTGGACCAGGAATCCAACTGCGCCATGCGCGGGCCTCTCCGGGCACCGTAAAAAACCTCATTTTCGTAACCCTAACCCTAGATGTGGGTATGGCAATTTGCAATGGTTTCGGCAACGAAACTCCTGAGCGAAAAGGGCCCCATACGTTTTCTGCTCCCTTTTGGACCAGGAATCCAACTGCGCCATGCGCGGGCCTCTCGGGCACCGTAAAAAAACTCATTTTCGTAACCCTAACCCTAGATGTGGGTATGGCAATTTGCAATGGTTCGGCAACGAAACTCCTGAGCGAAAAGGGCCCCATACGTTTTCTGCTCCCTTTTGGACCAGGAATCCAACTGCGCCATGCGCGGGCCTCTCCGGGCACCGTAAAAAACCTCATTTTCGTAACCCTAACCCTAGATGTGGGTATGGCAATTTGCAATGGTTCGGCAACGAAACTCCTGAGCGAAAAGGGCCCCATACGTTTTCTGCTCCCTTTTGGACCAGGAATCCAACTGCGCCATGCGCGGGCCTCTCCGGGCACCGTAAAAAACCTCATTTTCGTAACCCTAACCCTAGATGTGGGTATGGCAATTTGCAATGGTTCGGCAACGAAACTCCTGAGCGAAAAGGGCCCCATACGTTTTCTGCTCCCTTTTGGACCAGGAATCCAACTGCGCCATGCGCGGGCCTCTCCGGGCACCGTAAAAAAACTCATTTTCGTAACCCTAACCCTAGATGTGGGTATGGCAATTTGCAATGGTTCGGCAACGAAACTCCTGAGCGAAAAGGGCCCCATACGTTTTCTGCTCCCTTTTGGACCAGGAATCCAACTGCGCCATGCGCGGGCCTCTCCGGGCACCGTAAAAAAACTCATTTTCGTAACCCTAACCCTAGGTGCTAGTCGGGGTTAGACAATTGCTCGGCAACGAAACTCCTGAGCGAAAAGGGCCCCATACGTTTTCTGCTCCCTTTTGGACCAGGAATCCAACTGCGCCATGCGCGGGCCTCTCCGGGCACCGTAAAAAACCTCATTTTCGTAACCCTAACCCTAGATGTGGGTATGGCAATTTGCAATGGTTCGGCAACGAAACTCCTGAGCGAAAAGGGCCCCATACGTTTTCTGCTCCCTTTTGGACCAGGAATCCAACTGCGCCATGCGCGGGCCTCTCCGGGCACCGTAAAAAAACTCATTTTCGTAACCCTAACCCTAGGTGCTAGTCGGGGTTAGACAATTGCTCGGCAACGAAACTCCTGAGCGAAAAGGGCCCCATACGTTTTCTGCTCCCTTTTGGACCAGGAATCCAACTGCGCCATGCGCGGGCCTCTCCGGGCACCGTAAAAAACCTCATTTTCGTAACCCTAACCCTAGATGTGGGTATGGCAATTTGCAATGGTTCGGCAACGAAACTCCTGAGCGAAAAGGGCCCCATACGTTTTCTGCTCCCTTTTGGACCAGGAATCCAACTGCGCCATGCGCGGGCCTCTCCGGGCACCGTAAAAAACCTCATTTTCGTAACCCTAACCCTAGATGTGGGTATGGCAATTTGCAATGGTTCGGCAACGAAACTCCTGAGCGAAAAGGGCCCCATACGTTTTCTGCTCCCTTTTGGACCAGGAATCCAACTGCGCCATGCGCGGGCCTCTCCGGGCACCGTAAAAAAACTCATTTTCGTAACCCTAACCCTAGATGTGGGTATGGCAATTTGCAATGGTTCGGCAACGAAACTCCTGAGCGAAAAGGGCCCCATACGTTTTCTGCTCCCTTTTGGACCAGGAATCCAACTGCGCCATGCGCGGGCCTCTCCGGGCACCGTAAAAAACCTCATTTTCGTAACCCTAACCCTAGATGTGGGTATGGCAATTTGCAATGGTTCGGCAACGAAACTCCTGAGCGAAAAGGGCCCCATACGTTTTCTGCTCCCTTTTGGACCAGGAATCCAACTGCGCCATGCGCGGGCCTCTCCGGGCACCGTAAAAAACCTCATTTTCGTAACCCTAACCCTAGATGTGGGTATGGCAATTTGCAATGGTTCGGCAACGAAACTCCTGAGCGAAAAGGGCCCCATACGTTTTCTGCTCCCTTTTGGACCAGGAATCCAACTGCGCCATGCGCGGGCCTCTCCGGGCACCGTAAAAAAACTCATTTTCGTAACCCTAACCCTAGATGTGGGTATGGCAATTTGCAATGGTTCGGCAACGAAACTCCTGAGCGAAAAGGGCCCCATACGTTTTCTGCTCCCTTTTGGACCAGGAATCCAACTGCGCCATGCGCGGGCCTCTCCGGGCACCGTAAAAAAACTCATTTTCGTAACCCTAACCCTAGGTGCTAGTCGGGGTTAGACAATTGCTCGGCAACGAAACTCCTGAGCGAAAAGGGCCCCATACGTTTTCTGCTCCCTTTTGGACCAGGAATCCAACTGCGCCATGCGCGGGCCTCTCCGGGCACCGTAAAAAACCTCATTTTCGTAACCCTAACCCTAGATGTGGGTATGGCAATTTGCAATGGTTCGGCAACGAAACTCCTGAGCGAAAAGGGCCCCATACGTTTTCTGCTCCCTTTTGGACCAGGAATCCAACTGCGCCATGCGCGGGCCTCTCCGGGCACCGTAAAAAAACTCATTTTCGTAACCCTAACCCTAGATGTGGGTATGGCAATTTGCAATGGTTCGGCAACGAAACTCCTGAGCGAAAAGGGCCCCATACGTTTTCTGCTCCCTTTTGGACCAGGAATCCAACTGCGCCATGCGCGGGCCTCTCCGGGCACCGTAAAAAAACTCATTTTCGTAACCCTAACCCTAGGTGCTAGTCGGGGTTAGACAATTGCTCGGCAACGAAACTCCTGAGCGAAAAGGGCCCCATACGTTTTCTGCTCCCTTTTGGACCAGGAATCCAACTGCGCCATGCGCGGGCCTCTCCGGGCACCGTAAAAAACCTCATTTTCGTAACCCTAACCCTAGATGTGGGTATGGCAATTTGCAATGGTTCGGCAACGAAACTCCTGAGCGAAAAGGGCCCCATACGTTTTCTGCTCCCTTTTGGACCAGGAATCCAACTGCGCCATGCGCGGGCCTCTCCGGGCACCGTAAAAAACCTCATTTTCGTAACCCTAACCCTAGATGTGGGTATGGCAATTTGCAATGGTTCGGCAACGAAACTCCTGAGCGAAAAGGGCCCCATACGTTTTCTGCTCCCTTTTGGACCAGGAATCCAACTGCGCCATGCGCGGGCCTCTCCGGGCACCGTAAAAAAACTCATTTTCGTAACCCTAACCCTAGATGTGGGTATGGCAATTTGCAATGGTTCGGCAACGAAACTCCTGAGCGAAAAGGGCCCCATACGTTTTCTGCTCCCTTTTGGACCAGGAATCCAACTGCGCCATGCGCGGGCCTCTCCGGGCACCGTAAAAAACCTCATTTTCGTAACCCTAACCCTAGATGTGGGTATGGCAATTTGCAATGGTTCGGCAACGAAACTCCTGAGCGAAAAGGGCCCCATACGTTTTCTGCTCCCTTTTGGACCAGGAATCCAACTGCGCCATGCGCGGGCCTCTCCGGGCACCGTAAAAAACCTCATTTTCGTAACCCTAACCCTAGATGTGGGTATGGCAATTTGCAATGGTTCGGCAACGAAACTCCTGAGCGAAAAGGGCCCCATACGTTTTCTGCTCCCTTTTGGACCAGGAATCCAACTGCGCCATGCGCGGGCCTCTCCGGGCACCGTAAAAAAACTCATTTTCGTAACCCTAACCCTAGATGTGGGTATGGCAATTTGCAATGGTTCGGCAACGAAACTCCTGAGCGAAAAGGGCCCCATACGTTTTCTGCTCCCTTTTGGACCAGGAATCCAACTGCGCCATGCGCGGGCCTCTCCGGGCACCGTAAAAAACCTCATTTTCGTAACCCTAACCCTAGATGTGGGTATGGCAATTTGCAATGGTTCAGCAACGAAACTCCTGAGCGAAAAGGGCCCCATACGTTTTCTGCTCCCTTTTGGACCAGGAATCCAACTGCGCCATGCGCGGGCCTCTCCGGGCACCGTAAAAAACCTCATTTTCGTAACCCTAACCCTAGATGTGGGTATGGCAATTTGCAATGGTTCGGCAACGAAACTCCTGAGCGAAAAGGGCCCCATACGTTTTCTGCTCCCTTTTGGACCAGGAATCCAACTGCGCCATGCGCGGGCCTCTCCGGGCACCGTAAAAAAACTCATTTTCGTAACCCTAACCCTAGATGTGGGTATGGCAATTTGCAATGGTTCGGCAACGAAACTCCTGAGCGAAAAGGGCCCCATACGTTTTCTGCTCCCTTTTGGACCAGGAATCCAACTGCGCCATGCGCGGGCCTCTCCGGGCACCGTAAAAAAACTCATTTTCGTAACCCTAACCCTAGGTGCTAGTCGGGGTTAGACAATTGCTCGGCAACGAAACTCCTGAGCGAAAAGGGCCCCATACGTTTTCTGCTCCCTTTTGGACCAGGAATCCAACTGCGCCATGCGCGGGCCTCTCCGGGCACCGTAAAAAACCTCATTTTCGTAACCCTAACCCTAGATGTGGGTATGGCAATTTGCAATGGTTCGGCAACGAAACTCCTGAGCGAAAAGGGCCCCATACGTTTTCTGCTCCCTTTTGGACCAGGAATCCAACTGCGCCATGCGCGGGCCTCTCCGGGCACCGTAAAAAAACTCATTTTCGTAACCCTAACCCTAGATGTGGGTATGGCAATTTGCAATGGTTCGGCAACGAAACTCCTGAGCGAAAAGGGCCCCATACGTTTTCTGCTCCCTTTTGGACCAGGAATCCAACTGCGCCATGCGCGGGCCTCTCCGGGCACCGTAAAAAAACTCATTTTCGTAACCCTAACCCTAGGTGCTAGTCGGGGTTAGACAATTGCTCGGCAACGAAACTCCTGAGCGAAAAGGGCCCCATACGTTTTCTGCTCCCTTTTGGACCAGGAATCCAACTGCGCCATGCGCGGGCCTCTCCGGGCACCGTAAAAAACCTCATTTTCGTAACCCTAACCCTAGATGTGGGTATGGCAATTTGCAATGGTTCGGCAACGAAACTCCTGAGCGAAAAGGGCCCCATACGTTTTCTGCTCCCTTTTGGACCAGGAATCCAACTGCGCCATGCGCGGGCCTCTCCGGGCACCGTAAAAAACCTCATTTTCGTAACCCTAACCCTAGATGTGGGTATGGCAATTTGCAATGGTTCGGCAACGAAACTCCTGAGCGAAAAGGGCCCCATACGTTTTCTGCTCCCTTTTGGACCAGGAATCCAACTGCGCCATGCGCGGGCCTCTCCGGGCACCGTAAAAAAACTCATTTTCGTAACCCTAACCCTAGATGTGGGTATGGCAATTTGCAATGGTTCGGCAACGAAACTCCTGAGCGAAAAGGGCCCCATACGTTTTCTGCTCCCTTTTGGACCAGGAATCCAACTGCGCCATGCGCGGGCCTCTCCGGGCACCGTAAAAAACCTCATTTTCGTAACCCTAACCCTAGATGTGGGTATGGCAATTTGCAATGGTTCGGCAACGAAACTCCTGAGCGAAAAGGGCCCCATACGTTTTCTGCTCCCTTTTGGACCAGGAATCCAACTGCGCCATGCGCGGGCCTCTCCGGGCACCGTAAAAAACCTCATTTTCGTAACCCTAACCCTAGATGTGGGTATGGCAATTTGCAATGGTTCGGCAACGAAACTCCTGAGCGAAAAGGGCCCCATACGTTTTCTGCTCCCTTTTGGACCAGGAATCCAACTGCGCCATGCGCGGGCCTCTCCGGGCACCGTAAAAAAACTCATTTTCGTAACCCTAACCCTAGGTGCTAGTCGGGGTTAGACAATTGCTCGGCAACGAAACTCCTGAGCGAAAAGGGCCCCATACGTTTTCTGCTCCCTTTTGGACCAGGAATCCAACTGCGCCATGCGCGGGCCTCTCCGGGCACCGTAAAAAACCTCATTTTCGTAACCCTAACCCTAGATGTGGGTATGGCAATTTGCAATGGTTCGGCAACGAAACTCCTGAGCGAAAAGGGCCCCATACGTTTTCTGCTCCCTTTTGGACCAGGAATCCAACTGCGCCATGCGCGGGCCTCTCCGGGCACCGTAAAAAAACTCATTTTCGTAACCCTAACCCTAGATGTGGGTATGGCAATTTGCAATGGTTCGGCAACGAAACTCCTGAGCGAAAAGGGCCCCATACGTTTTCTGCTCCCTTTTGGACCAGGAATCCAACTGCGCCATGCGCGGGCCTCTCCGGGCACCGTAAAAAACCTCATTTTCGTAACCCTAACCCTAGATGTGGGTATGGCAATTTGCAATGGTTCGGCAACGAAACTCCTGAGCGAAAAGGGCCCCATACGTTTTCTGCTCCCTTTTGGACCAGGAATCCAACTGCGCCATGCGCGGGCCTCTCCGGGCACCGTAAAAAACCTCATTTTCGTAACCCTAACCCTAGATGTGGGTATGGCAATTTGCAATGGTTCGGCAACGAAACTCCTGAGCGAAAAGGGCCCCATACGTTTTCTGCTCCCTTTTGGACCAGGAATCCAACTGCGCCATGCGCGGGCCTCTCCGGGCACCGTAAAAAAACTCATTTTCGTAACCCTAACCCTAGATGTGGGTATGGCAATTTGCAATGGTTCGGCAACGAAACTCCTGAGCGAAAAGGGCCCCATACGTTTTCTGCTCCCTTTTGGACCAGGAATCCAACTGCGCCATGCGCGGGCCTCTCCGGGCACCGTAAAAAAACTCATTTTCGTAACCCTAACCCTAGGTGCTAGTCGGGGTTAGACAATTGCTCGGCAACGAAACTCCTGAGCGAAAAGGGCCCCATACGTTTTCTGCTCCCTTTTGGACCAGGAATCCAACTGCGCCATGCGCGGGCCTCTCCGGGCACCGTAAAAAACCTCATTTTCGTAACCCTAACCCTAGATGTGGGTATGGCAATTTGCAATGGTTCGGCAACGAAACTCCTGAGCGAAAAGGGCCCCATACGTTTTCTGCTCCCTTTTGGACCAGGAATCCAACTGCGCCATGCGCGGGCCTCTCCGGGCACCGTAAAAAACCTCATTTTCGTAACCCTAACCCTAGATGTGGGTATGGCAATTTGCAATGGTTCGGCAACGAAACTCCTGAGCGAAAAGGGCCCCATACGTTTTCTGCTCCCTTTTGGACCAGGAATCCAACTGCGCCATGCGCGGGCCTCTCCGGGCACCGTAAAAAACCTCATTTTCGTAACCCTAACCCTAGATGTGGGTATGGCAATTTGCAATGGTTCGGCAACGAAACTCCTGAGCGAAAAGGGCCCCATACGTTTTCTGCTCCCTTTTGGACCAGGAATCCAACTGCGCCATGCGCGGGCCTCTCCGGGCACCGTAAAAAACCTCATTTTCGTAACCCTAACCCTAGATGTGGGTATGGCAATTTGCAATGGTTCGGCAACGAAACTCCTGAGCGAAAAGGGCCCCATACGTTTTCTGCTCCCTTTTGGACCAGGAATCCAACTGCGCCATGCGCGGGCCTCTCCGGGCACCGTAAAAAACCTCATTTTCGTAACCCTAACCCTAGATGTGGGTATGGCAATTTGCAATGGTTCGGCAACGAAACTCCTGAGCGAAAAGGGCCCCATACGTTTTCTGCTCCCTTTTGGACCAGGAATCCAACTGCGCCATGCGCGGGCCTCTCCGGGCACCGTAAAAAACCTCATTTTCGTAACCCTAACCCTAGATGTGGGTATGGCAATTTGCAATGGTTCGGCAACGAAACTCCTGAGCGAAAAGGGCCCCATACGTTTTCTGCTCCCTTTTGGACCAGGAATCCAACTGCGCCATGCGCGGGCCTCTCCGGGCACCGTAAAAAACCTCATTTTCGTAACCCTAACCCTAGATGTGGGTATGGCAATTTGCAATGGTTCGGCAACGAAACTCCTGAGCGAAAAGGGCCCCATACGTTTTCTGCTCCCTTTTGGACCAGGAATCCAACTGCGCCATGCGCGGGCCTCTCCGGGCACCGTAAAAAACCTCATTTTCGTAACCCTAACCCTAGATGTGGGTATGGCAATTTGCAATGGTTCGGCAACGAAACTCCTGAGCGAAAAGGGCCCCATACGTTTTCTGCTCCCTTTTGGACCAGGAATCCAACTGCGCCATGCGCGGGCCTCTCCGGGCACCGTAAAAAACCTCATTTTCGTAACCCTAACCCTAGATGTGGGTATGGCAATTTGCAATGGTTCGGCAACGAAACTCCTGAGCGAAAAGGGCCCCATACGTTTTCTGCTCCCTTTTGGACCAGGAATCCAACTGCGCCATGCGCGGGCCTCTCCGGGCACCGTAAAAAACCTCATTTTCGTAACCCTAACCCTAGATGTGGGTATGGCAATTTGCAATGGTTCGGCAACGAAACTCCTGAGCGAAAAGGGCCCCATACGTTTTCTGCTCCCTTTTGGACCAGGAATCCAACTGCGCCATGCGCGGGCCTCTCCGGGCACCGTAAAAAACCTCATTTTCGTAACCCTAACCCTAGATGTGGGTATGGCAATTTGCAATGGTTCGGCAACGAAACTCCTGAGCGAAAAGGGCCCCATACGTTTTCTGCTCCCTTTTGGACCAGGAATCCAACTGCGCCATGCGCGGGCCTCTCCGGGCACCGTAAAAAACCTCATTTTCGTAACCCTAACCCTAGATGTGGGTATGGCAATTTGCAATGGTTCGGCAACGAAACTCCTGAGCGAAAAGGGCCCCATACGTTTTCTGCTCCCTTTTGGACCAGGAATCCAACTGCGCCATGCGCGGGCCTCTCCGGGCACCGTAAAAAAACTCATTTTCGTAACCCTAACCCTAGATGTGGGTATGGCAATTTGCAATGGGTTAGGGTTAGGGTTAGGGTTAGGGTTAGGGTTAGGGTTAGGGTTAGGGTTAGGGTTAGGGTTAGGGTTAGGGTTAGGGTTAGGGTTAGGGTTAGGGTTAGGGTTAGGGTTAGGGTTAGGGTTAGGGTTAGGGTTAGGGTTAGGGTTAGGGTTAGGGTTAGGGTTAGGGTTAGGGTTAGGGTTAGGGTTAGGGTTAGGGTTAGGGTTAGGGTTAGGGTTAGGGTTAGGGTTAGGGTTAGGGTTAGGGTTAGGGTTAGGGTTAGGGTTAGGGTTAGGGTTAGGGTTAGGGTTAGGGTTAGGGTTAGGGTTAGGGTTAGGGTTAGGGTTAGGGTTAGGGTTAGGGTTAGGGTTAGGGTTAGGGTTAGGGTTAGGGTTAGGGTTAGGGTTAGGGTTAGGGTTAGGGTTAGGTAATAGGGTACGTTGCCCAACGCTTTCGTCAAACTTCCCGCCAAAATCAGCTATCCATAACTCTGAGTATTTTATTGAGAGTAGGTGTGATGGAAATACATGATGTATTAAAAGATGAAGTGGCCACGCCCACCGGAAGTGGGCGTAAACATTATTTGAAAAAGTTTTCAATGTAAAAGTGAAAAGTGAACTGCTATCCATAGCATAATCCTGCCGGCTACCCCCCCTAATTCGACTATGGGCTTTCCAACGCACATTTTATAAATTGTGTACGACCTTCAGGGGCGGAGCTATGGCCGTTTTAAAATAAAAAAAATAAAAATTCAAACATGTTTTTTTTTCACCAAACACATCCTATATGACGTAGTTTTGGTCGCTGAGCACGAATATCAAGTTTATTTTTGGGTACGACTTCCGGTTCCGGAGATATGGCCGTTTAAAAAAAAAAAAAAAAGTGTTGAAATTTTACTAAGTGTTTGAATGTATGGGTTTTTAAAATCCTTCCTCAGGGGGTGTGATATGAGTGCGTTTCAGGTCATTTGGAGTCGACTGGTACCATCCTTGAAAATTGAAAAATAGGAAAAGTACTTATGTTTTTTTTTTATATAAAATTTTTTTAGCATGCTAATGTTGCTAGCATGTTAGCTTAGCATTAGCTTAGCATTAGCATGCTAACATCAGCTTAGCATGTGCTAGGGTTAGGGTTAGGGTTAGGGTTAGGGTTAGGGTTAGGGTTAGGGTTAGGGTTAGGGTTAGGGTTAGGGTTAGGGTTAGGGTTAGGGTTAGGGTTAGGGTTAGGGGTTAGGGTTAGGGTTAGGGTTAGGGTTAGGGTTAGGGTTAGGGTTAGGGTTAGGGTTAGGGTTAGGGTTAGGGTTAGGGTTAGGGTTAGGGTTAGGGTTAGGGTTAGGGTTAGGGTTAGGGTTAGGGTTAGGGTTAGGGTTAGGGTTAGGGTTAGGGTTAGGGTTAGGGTTAGGGTTAGGGTTAGGGTTAGGGTTAGGGTTAGGGTTAGGGTTAGGGTTAGGTAATAGGGTACGTTGCCCAACGCTTTCGTCAAACTTCCCGCCAAAATCAGCTATCCATAACTCTGAGTATTTTATTGAGAGTAGGTGTGATGGAAATACATGATGTATTAAAAGATGAAGTGGCCACGCCCACCGGAAGTGGGCGTAAACATTATTTGAAAAAGTTTTCAATGTAAAAGTGAAAAGTGAACTGCTATCCATAGCATAATCCTGCCGGCTACCCCCCCTAATTCGACTATGGGCTTTCCAACGCACATTTTATAAATTGTGTACGACCTTCAGGGGCGGAGCTATGGCCGTTTTAAAATAAAAAAAATAAAAATTCAAACATGTTTTTTTTTCACCAAACACATCCTATATGACGTAGTTTTGGTCGCTGAGCACGAATATCAAGTTTATTTTTGGGTACGACTTCCGGTTCCGGAGATATGGCCGTTTAAAAAAAAAAAAAAAAGTGTTGAAATTTTACTAAGTGTTTGAATGTATGGGTTTTTAAAATCCTTCCTCAGGGGGTGTGATATGAGTGCGTTTCAGGTCATTTGGAGTCGACTGGTACCATCCTTGAAAATTGAAAAATAGGAAAAGTACTTATGTTTTTTTTTTATATAAAATTTTTTTAGCATGCTAATGTTGCTAGCATGTTAGCTTAGCATTAGCTTAGCATTAGCATGCTAACATCAGCTTAGCATGTGCTAGGGTTAGGGTTAGGGTTAGGGTTAGGGTTAGGGTTAGGGTTAGGGTTAGGGTTAGGGTTAGGGTTAGGGTTAGGGTTAGGGTTAGGGTTAGGGTTAGGGTTAGGGTTAGTAGGGTTAGGGTTAGGGTTAGGGTTAGGGTTAGGGTTAGGGTTAGGGTTAGGGTTAGGGTTAGGGTTAGGGTTAGGGTTAGGGTTAGGGTTAGGGTTAGGGTTAGGGTTAGGGTTAGGGTTAGGGTTAGGGTTAGGGTTAGGGTTAGGGTTAGGGTTAGGGTTAGGGTTAGGGTTAGGGTTAGGGTTAGGGTTAGGGTTAGGGTTAGGGTTAGGGTTAGGGTTAGGGTTAGGGTTAGGGTTAGGGTTAGGGTTAGGGTTAGGGTTAGGGTTAGGGTTAGGGTTAGGGTTAGGGTTAGGGTTAGGGTTAGGGTTAGGGTTAGGGTTAGGGTTAGGGTTAGGGTTAGGGTTAGGGTTAGGGTTAGGGTTAGGGTTAGGGTTAGGGTTAGGGTTAGGGTTAGGGTTAGGGTTAGGGTTAGGGTTAGGGTTAGGGTTAGGGTTAGGGTTAGGGTTAGGGTTAGGGTTAGGGTTAGGGTTAGGGTTAGGGTTAGGGTAGGAGATCTGAGCCACGATCATACCGGGTATGATCCTATCTTTCCCATGTTAAACCTAATTTATGCAAATTTATTCGAGATATGCAAATAAAAAAAAGTAGCTCCTCCCACTTTGGCAAAGTACCCTACCAAACTTAGGAGATCGAGGTACCCCACTAAAACCACACCCCCGAGGCTCTACGACCTTCGGGGGCGGAGTTACCCTTTTTTGGCTCCACCCCCCCCCGCCGGAAGCCAGGGAAAGGGGGCGGAGCCTATTTTTTTGCACATTCGAACTCCTTGGGGGCGTGGCTACAGATCCCCCCTACTTTGGTTAGGCCACGCCCACCGGAAGTTTGCTATGTAAACCCTAGTGAAACCCTAGTTTTTTTTACTAAGTGTTTCAGCCAAAATCCTTCCTCAGGGGATGTGATAGGAGTGCGTTTCAGGTCATTTGGAGTCGAATGGTACTATCGCCGGAAGTACTTTTTTTTTTTTACATAGGAAAAGTACTTATGTTTTTTTTTTTTTTTTTTTTTTTTTTTTTTTGGTGGGAAAATTAAGTATAGCCATGTAGGTACTCTACAGACTCCATTTTTGGCGAGGAGCCCGAAAAAATAGGTTTTACCTGGATCTGAATTTTGGCAAATTTTAGGAGTGCTCCAAATGACACCAAAGTTACAGGGAAGCTTCATCATGATGAGAAGATACGCCTGAACGAGTTTGGTGTCATTTGGAAAAACTTTGGTCAAAAAAAAAAAAAAAAATGACACCAAAGTTACAGGGATTCTTCATCATGATGAGAAGATACGCCTGAACGAGTTTGGTGTCATTTGGAATAACTTTGGTTTTTTGGAAAAAAAAAAAAAAGACGGATGTCGGATGCAACAATTCAGTAAAAATCAGTAATTGAAGCTAGCCCTTTCAAAGTTGCTGGACACGTAGGAGACAGTCTAAAGCCTACTCTCAGCAAAGGGTAGGCTAATCGGAGCTACGCTGAGCGAGCTGTGGTCCCGCAGAGTTGAAAAAAAAAAAAAAAACGCACGAAATTACGAAATCCAGCAAAATTGACATATCTTTTTGTCAATTTGACACAGTTCCACTCAACCTTGAGCCGAAATTTTGGCTACAGTGTATGTTGACAACCCCTAGTACATGCTCAAACCGTCATTTTGGTTGTAGCTTCAATTACTGAATTTTAGTGAATATAAAGATACGACATTTTTTTTGTAAAGAAAAAAAGTTCCGTTTTGACCTCCCATTTTTTGTGGGCTGAAAGAGGAGTGTGAGAGGAGTTCCCACAAAAAAAATTAGAATTTTAAGTGACTTCCCCTAGGAGTTATTCAGGTTTGATTTTTTTTTTTTTTTTTTTTTTTTTTTTTCAAATTTTTTTTTTTTTTTTTTATAGCCATGTAGGTACTCTAAGGACTCCATTTTTGGCGAGGAGCCCGAAAACCGAGTTCATTTTGGCCAAAAAGCAAGGGAAATGGCCGAAACGCGACTTCCGATTTTTAGGGGGCGTTTTGACCTCCCATTTTTTGTGGGCGGGAAGAGGGGTGTGAGAGGAGTTCCCCCAAGAAAGGACAGCCTTCTAGTCCTTTTACTTTAGGAGTTATTAGCACCCCTAGTTTCAACATTTTTAAACGATTGGACCGCCCCCCTGCCTAGGGGGAGGGGACTTGTGCTAATCTTTTCTCAGGATCTGCTCTCCTATAGGAGGGCTACATGCTCCAATTGAAATTATAGCTCCAGGTGGTCCAGGGGAGTTAATTGACAACCCTAGCTGAAATTTGCACTAGGTTGTTAGGGTTGTAGACCGTTGACCCATTGTGAAGGGCTAAGTTGGAACTAGGGTTAGGAAGTTAGACATGTAGTCTTATGTAGTTTTATGCGCTGGTCCCGAATATGGGCGGGGCTTCCGCCGGAAGTGACCGGAAGTGGGTGTAAATAGGCTTTGAACATGGCATTTTGGCCAACCCTAGGCTGTTTTGAGGGAGGGTTGTTGGGGGGGTGTCATATGAGCATGAATTGGGTTGATTGGAGTCGTTTGGTGAAACGGCTAAGAGACTTTTTTTTTTTTTTTGTATGGGAAAAGTACTTGTGTTTTTTTTTTTTTTTTTTTTTTTGAAAAGTGTTGAAATTTTACCAAGTGTTTGGGTGGTTAGGGTTTTGAGTGTTTTTTTGTGGGGTTGTGTTAGGAGCACGTTTCATGCGATTTGGGAGTTTGGAAGTACTTTGTGTTTTTTTTTTTTTTTCATTATTAATTTTTTTTTTTTTTTTTTATAGGCATGTAGGTACTCTAAGGACTCCATTTTTGGCGAGGAGCTCGAAAAACGACTTCATTTTGGCCAAAAAGCAAGGGAAATGGCCCAAAATGGCCCAAACGCGTTTTTTTTTTTTTTTTTAATTTTATTTTGAAATTTTTTGTTTTTTTCATAGCCAAGTAACCACTCTAACGACTGGGAATATTACGGGGAACTTGAATAACTACTTTTTAGCTTGATCCGAGCAAGGGAAATTCTACTTCCTGTTTTGGTCATTTTCTTTTATTTTGAAGGCCAAAAACAGGAAGTGGTTTTTTTGCTAACTATTTTAACTTTTTTTTTTTTTTTTTTTTTTTTTATTTTATTTTGAAATTTTTTATTTTTTTCATAGCCAAGTAACCACTCTAACGACTGGGAATATTACGGGGAACTTGAATAACTACTTTTTAGCTTGAGAGTAGGGTTAGGGTTAGGGTTAGGGTTAGGGTTAGGGTTAGGGTTAGGGTTAGGGTTAGGGTTAGGGTTAGGGTTAGGGTTAGGGTTAGGGTTAGGGTTAGGGTTAGGGTTAGGGTTAGGGTTAGGGTTAGGGTTAGGGTTAGGGTTAGGGTTAGGGTTAGGGTTAGGGTTAGGGTTAGGGTTAGGGTTAGGGTTAGGGTTAGGGTTAGGGTTAGGGTTAGGGTTAGGATAAGGGGGGTTTTGCCACGATCGTACGCGTACGATCCCTATCTTTCCCATGTTAAACCTAATTTATGCAAATATATGCGAGTTATGCAAATAAAAAAAAGTAGCTCCTCCCACTTTAGCAAAGTACCCTACCAAACTTAGGAGGTCGAGGTACCCCACTAAAACCACACCCCCGAGGCTCTACGACCTTCGGGGGCGGAGTTACACTTTTTTGGCTCCTCCCCCCCCCGCCGGAAGCCAGGGAAAGGGGGCGGAGCCTATTTTTTTGCACATTCGAACTCCTTGGGGGCGTGGCTACAGATCCCCCCTACTTTGGTTAGGCCACGCCCACCGGAAGTTTGCTATGTAAACCCTAGTGAAACCCTAGTTTTTTTTACTAAGTGTTTCAGCCAAAATCCTTCCTCAGGGGATGTGATAGGAGTGCGTTTCAGGTCATTTGGAGTCGAATGGTACTATCGCCGGAAGTACTTTTTTTTTTTTACATAGGAAAAGTACTTATGTTTTTTTTTTTTTTTTTTTTTTTTTTTTTTTTGGTGGGAAAATTAAGTATAGCCATGTAGGTACTCTACAGACTCCATTTTTGGCGAGGAGCCCGAAAAAATAGGTTTTACCTGGATCCGAGTTTCGGCAAATTTTAGGAGTGCTCCAAATGACACCAAAGTTACAGGGATTCTTCATCATGATGAGAAGATACGCCTGAGCGAGTTTGGTGTCATTTGGAAAAACTTTGGTCAAAAAAAAAAAAAAAAATGACACCAAAGTTACAGGGATTCTTCATCATGATGAGAAGATACGCCTGAACGAGTTTGGTGTCATTTGGAATAACTTTGGTTTTTTTGAAAAAAAAAAAAAAGACGGATGTCGGATGCAACAATTCACTAAAAATCAGTAATTGAAGCTAGCCCTTTCAAAGTTGCTGGACACGTAGGAGACAGTCTAAAGCCTACTCTCAGCAAAGGGTAGGCTAATCGGAGCTACGCTGAGCGAGCTGTGGTCCCGCAGAGTTGAAAAAAAAAAAAAAAACGCACGAAATTACGAAATCCAGCAAAATTGACATCTCTTTTTGTCAATTTGACACAGTTCCACTCAACCTTGAGCCGAAATTTTGGCTACAGTGTATGTTGACAACCCCTAGTACATGCTCAAACCGTCATTTTGGTTGTAGCTTCAATTACTGAATTTTAGTGAATATAAAGATACGACATTTTTTTTGTAAAGAAAAAAAGTTCCGTTTTGACCTCCCATTTTTTGTGGGCTGAAAGAGGAGTGTGAGAGGAGTTCCCACAAAAAAAATTAGAATTTTAAGTGACTTCCCCTAGGAGTTATTCAGGTTTGATTTTTTTTTTTTTTTTTTTTTTTTTTTTTTCAAATTTTTTTTTTTTTTTTTTATAGCCATGTAGGTACTCTAAGGACTCAATTTTTGGCGAGGAGCCCGAAAACCGAGTTCATTTTGGCCAAAAAGCAAGGGAAATGGCCGAAACGCGACTTCCGATTTTTAGGGGGCGTTTTGACCTCCCATTTTTTGTGGGCGGGAAGAGGGGTGTGAGAGGAGTTCCCCCAAGAAAGGACAGCCTTCTAGTCCTTTTACTTTAGGAGTTATTAGCACCCCTAGTTTCAACATTTTTAAACGATTGGACCGCCCCCCTGCCTAGGGGGAGGGGACTTGTGCTAATCTTTTCTCAGGATCTGCTCTCCTATAGGAGGGCTACATGCTCCAATTGAAATTATAGCTCCAGGTGGTCCAGGGGAGTTAATTGACAACCCTAGCTGAAATTTGCACTAGGTTGTTAGGGTTGTAGACCGTTGACCCATTGTGAAGGGCTAAGTTGGAACTAGGGTTAGGAAGTTAGACATGTAGTCTTATGTAGTTTTATGCGCTGGTCCCGAATATGGGCGGGGCTTCCGCCGGAAGTGACCGGAAGTGGGTGTAAATAGGCTTTGAACATGGCATTTTGGCCAACCCTAGGCTGTTTTGAGGGAGGGTTGTTGGGGGGGTGTCATATGAGCATGAATTGGGTTGATTGGAGTCGTTTGGTGAAACGGCTAAGAGACTTTTTTTTTTTTTTTGTATGGGAAAAGTACTTGTGTTTTTTTTTTTTTTTTTTTTTTTGAAAAGTGTTGAAATTTTACCAAGTGTTTGGGTGGTTAGGGTTTTGAGTGTTTTTTTGTGGGGTTGTGTTAGGAGCACGTTTCATGCGATTTGGGAGTTTTGAAGTACTTGGTGTTTTTTTTTTTTTTTCATTATTAATTTTTTTTTTTTTTTTTATAGGCATGTAGGTACTCTAAGGACTCCATTTTTGGCGAGGAGCTCGAAAAACGACTTCATTTTGGCCAAAAAGCAAGGGAAATGGCCCAAAATGGCCCAAACGCGTTTTTTTTTTTTTTTTTTTTTTTTTTAATTTTATTTTGAAATTTTTTGTTTTTTTCATAGCCAAGTAACCACTCTAACGACTGGGAATATTACGGGGAACTTGAAAAACTACTTTTTAGCTTGATCCGAGCAAGGGAAATTCTACTTCCTGTTTTGGTCATTTTCTTTTATTTTGAAGGCCAAAAACAGGAAGTGGTTTTTTTGCTAACTATTTTAACTTTTTTTTTTTTTTTTTTTTTTTATTTTATTTTGAAAATTTTTATTTTTTTCATAGCCAAGTAACCACTCTAACGACTGGGAATATTACGGGGAACTTGAATAACTACTTTTTAGCTTGATCCGAGCAAGGGAAATTCTACTTCCTGTTTTGGTCATTTTCTTTTATTTTGAAGGCCAAAAACAGGAAGTGGTTTTTTTGCTAACTATTTTAACTTTTTTTTTTTTTTTTTTTTTTTTTTTTTTTTAAGCTAATGCTAAGCTAACTTTTTTTTTCTTTTTTTTATGCTAAGCTAATGCTAAGCTAACATGCTAGCAACTTTTTTTTTTATGCTAAGCTAATGCTAAGCTAACATGCTAGCAACTTTTTTTTTATGCTAAGCTAACATGCTAGCAACTTTTTTTTCTTTTTTTTATGCTAAGCTAATGCTAAGCTAACATGCTAGCAACTTTTTTTTTTCTTTTTTTTATGCTAAGCTGATTGCTAAGCTAAACTTCTTTAAGTTTAGGGCCAAGATCGAATTTAAACGTGAATTGGAGGGGTTAAGGTGTGTATTTGTGGTAGGATGGGGTTAGTTAGCGTTAGCGTTAGCGTTAGCGTTAGCGTAGGGTTAGGGTTAGGGTTAGGGTTAGGGTTAGGGTTAGGGTTAGGGTTAGGGTAAGGGGGTAAAAGCCACGATCGTACGCGTACGATCCCTATCTTTCCCATGTTAAACCTAATTTATGCAAATATATGCGAGATATGCAAATAAAAAAAAGTAGCTCCTCCCACTTTGGCAAAGTAGGGTTAGGGTTAGGGTTAGGGTTAGGGTTAGGGTTAGGGTTAGGGTTAGGGTTAGGGTTAGGGTTAGGGTTAGGATAAGGGGGGTTTTGCCACGATCGCCGGGGCGGCGATCCCTATCTTTCCCATGTTAAACCTAATTTATGCAAATATAGGGTTAGGGTTAGGGTTAGGGTTAGGGTTAGGGTTAGGGTTAGGGTTAGGGTTAGGGTTAGGGTTAGGGTTAGGGTTAGGGTTAGGGTTAGGGTTAGGGTTAGGGTTAGGGTTAGGGTTAGGGTTAGGGTTAGGGTTAGGGTTAGGGTTAGGGTTAGGGTTAGGGTTAGGGTTAGGGTTAGGGTTAGGGTTAGGGTTAGGGTTAGGGTTAGGGTTAGGGTTAGGTAATAGGGTACGTTGCCCAACGCTTTCGTCAAACTTCCCGCCTCAATTAGGGGATCATAGGCTCCACCCATTTATGTAAAGTAGAGGAGGGGGAAATACATGATGTATTAAAAGGACAAGTGGCCACGCCCACCGGAAGTGTAGAGTTAGGGTTAGGGTTAGGGTTAGGGTTAGGGTTAGTTAGGGTTAGGGTTAGGGTTAGGGTTAGGGTTAGGGTTAGGGTTAGGGTTAGGGTTAGGGTTAGGGTTAGGGTTAGGGTTAGGGTTAGGGTTAGGGTTAGGGTTAGGGTTAGGGTTAGGGTTAGGGTTAGGGTTAGGGTTAGGGTTAGGGTTAGGGTTAGGGTTAGGGTTAGGGTTAGGGTTAGGGTTAGGATATAGGGTACGTTGCTCACTACTTTCGTCAAACTTCCCGCCTCAAACAAGAATACATAAGCTCCACCCATTTATGTAAAGTAGAGGAGGGGGAAATACATGATGTATTAAAAGGACAAGTGGCCACGCCCACCGGAAGTGGGTTAAAACATTTTTTTAAAAAGTTTTCAATGTAAAAGTGAAAAGTCAAGTGGAATACATAGCTTAATCCTGCCGGCTACCCCCCCTAATTCGGGTACGGGCTTTCCAACGCACATTTTATAAATTGTGTACGACCTTCAGGGGCGGAGCTATGGCCGTTTTAAAACAATAAAAAATAAAAAAAATAAAAATTCAAACATGTTTTTTTTTCACCAAACACATCCTATATGACGTAGTTTTGGTCGCTGAGCACGAATATCAAGTTTATTTTTGGGTACGACTTCCGGTTCCGGAGATATGGCCGTTTAAAAAAAAAAAAAAAAGTGTTGAAATTTTACCAAGTGTTTGAGCCAAAATCCTTCCTCAGGGGATGTGATAGGAGTGCGTTTCAGGTCATTTGGAGTCGAATGGTACTAGGGTTGAAAGTTGTTTTTAGGGTTGTTTTTTACATAGGAAAAGTACTTGTGTTTTTTTTTTTTTTTTTTTTCATTAAATTTTTTTTTTTTTTTTATAGCCATGTAGGTACTCTAAGGACTCCATTTTTGGCGAGGAGCCCGAAAAAATAGGTTTTACCTGGATCCGAGTTTCGGCAAATTTTAGGAGTGCTCCAAATGACACCAAAGTTACAGGGAAGCTTCATCATGATGAGAAGATACGCCTGAACGAGTTTGGTGTCATTTGGAAAAACTTTGGTCAAAAAAAAAAAAAAAAAAAAGGCCAAAGTCACAGGGATTCTTCATCATGATGAGAAGATACGCCTGAACGAGTTTGGTGTCATTTGGAATAACTTTGGTTTTTTTGAAAAAAAAAAAAAAGACGGATGTCGGATGCAACAATTCACTAAAAATCAGTAATTGAAGCTAGCCCTTTCAAAGTTGCTGGACACGTAGGAGACAGTCTAAAGCCTACTCTCAGCAAAGGGTAGGCTAATCGGAGCTACGCTGAGCGAGCTGTGGTCCCGCAGAGTTGAAAAAAAAAAAAAAAACGCACGAAATTACGAAATCCAGCAAAATTGACATCTCTTTTTGGGCCAGGGACACAGTTCCACTCAACCTTGAGCCGAAATTTTGGCTACAGTGTATGTTGACAACCCCTAGTACATGCTCAAACCGTCATTTTGGTTGTAGCTTCAATTACTGAATTTTAGTGAATATAAAGATACGACATTTTTTTTGTAAAGAAAAAAAGTTCCGTTTTGACCTCCCATTTTTTGTGGGCTGAAAGAGGAGTGTGAGAGGAGTTCCCACAAAAAAAATTAGAATTTTAAGTGACTTCCCCTAGGAGTTATTCAGGTTTGATTTTTTTTTTTTTTTTTTTTTTTTTTTCAAATTTTTTTTTTTTTTTTTTTATAGCCATGTAGGTACTCTAAGGACTCCATTTTTGGCGAGGAGCCCGAAAACCGAGTTCATTTTGGCCAAAAAGCAAGGGAAATGGCCGAAACGCGACTTCCGGTTTTTAAGTTCCGTTTTGACCTCCCATTTTTTGTGGGCGGGAAGAGGGGTGTGAGAGGAGTTCCCCCAAGAAAGGACAGCCTTCTAGTCCTTTTACTTTAGGAGTTATTAGCACCCCTAGTTTCAACATTTTTAAACGATTGGACCGCCCCCCTGCCTAGGGGGAGGGGACTTGTGCTAATCTTTTCTCAGGATCTGCTCTCCTATAGGAGGGCTACATGCTCCAATTGAAATTATAGCTCCAGGTGGTCCAGGGGAGTTAATTGACAACCCTAGCTGAAATTTGCACTAGGTTGTTAGGGTTGTAGACCGTTGACCCATTGTGAAGGGCTAAGTTGGAACTAGGGTTAGGAAGTTAGACATGTAGTCTTATGTAGTTTTATGCGCTGGTCCCGAATATGGGCGGGGCTTCCGCCGGAAGTGACCGGAAGTGGGTGTAAATAGGCTTTGAACATGGCATTTTGGCCAACCCTAGGCTGTTTTGAGGGAGGGTTGTTGGGGGGGTGTCATATGAGCATGAATTGGGTTGATTGGAGTCGTTTGGTGAAACGGGGGGGAGACTTTTTTTTTTTTTTTGTATGGGAAAAGTACTTGGGTTTTTTTTTTTTTTTTTTTTTTTGAAAAGTGTTGAAATTTTACCAAGTGTTTGGGTGGTTAGGGTTTTGAGTGTTTTTTTGTGGGGTTGTGTTAGGAGCACGTTTCATGCGATTTGGGAGTTTTGAAGTACTTTGTGTTTTTTTTGTTTTTTTTTTATTAAATTTTTTTTTTTTTTTTATAGCCATGTAGGTACTCTAAGGACTCCATTTTTGGCGAGGAGCTCGAAAAACGACTTCATTTTGGCCAAAAAGCAAGGGAAATGGCCCAAAATGGCCCAAACGCGTTTTTTTTTTTTTTTTTTTTTTTTTTTTTATTTTATTTTGAAATTTTTTGTTTTTTTCATAGCCAAGTAACCACTCTAACGACTGGGAATATTACGGGGAACTTGAAAAACTACTTTTTAGCTTGATCCGAGCAAGGGAAATTCTACTTCCTGTTTTGGTCATTTTCTTTTATTTTGAAGGCCAAAAACAGGAAGTGGTTTTTTTGCTAACTATTTTAACTTTTTTTTTTTTTTTTTTTTTTTATTTTATTTTGAAATTTTATTTTATTTTCATAGCCAAGTAACCACTCTAACGACTGGGAATATTACGGGGAACCCGAAAAAATACTTTTTAGCTTGATCCGAGCAAGGGAAATTCTACTTCCTGTTTTGGTCATTTTCTTTTATTTTGAAGGCCAAAAACAGGAAGTGGTTTTTTTGCTAACTATTTTAACTTTTTTTTTTTTTTTTTTTTTTTTTTTTTTTTTAGCTAATGCTAAGCTAACTTTTTTTTTTCTTTTTTTTTATGCTAAGCTAATGCTAAGCTAACATGCTAGCAACTTTTTTTTTTATGCTAAGCTAATGCTAAGCTAACATGCTAGCAACTTTTTTTTTTATGCTAAGCTAATGCTAAGCTAACATGCTAGCAACTTTTTTTTTCTTTTTTTTATGCTAAGCTAATGCTAAGCTAACATGCTAGCAACTTTTTTTTAGGGATCAAATTAAAACGTGAATTGGAGGGGTTAAGGTGTGTATTTGTGGTGGGATGGGGTTAGATAGGGTTAGGGTTAGGGTTAGGGTTAGGGTTAGGGTTAGGGTTAGGGTTAGGGTTAGGGTTAGGGTTAGGGTTAGGGTTAGGGTTAGGGTTAGGGTTAGGGTTAGGGTTAGGGTTAGGGTTAGGGTTAGGGTTAGGGTTAGGGTTAGGGTTAGGGTTAGGGTTAGGGTTAGGGTTAGGGTTAGGGTTAGGGTTAGGGTTAGGGTTAGGGTTAGGGTTAGGGGTTAGGGTTAGGGTTAGGGTTAGGGTTAGGGTTAGGGTTAGGGTAGGGTTAGGGTTAGGGTTAGGGTTAGGGTTAGGGTTAGGGTTAGGGTTAGGGTTAGGGTTAGGGTTAGGGTAAGGGGGTAAAAGCCACGATGGCCCGCGGGCCATCCCTATCTTTCCCATGTTAAACCTAATTTATGCAAATTTATTCGAGATATGCAAATAAAAAAAAGTAGCTCCTCCCACTTTGGCAAAGTACCCTACCAAACTTAGGAGATCGAGGTACCCCACTAAAACCACACCCCCGAGGCTCTACGACCTTCGGGGGCGGAGTTACACTTTTTTGGCTCCTCCCCCCCCCGCCGGAAGCCAGGGAAAGGGGGCGGAGCCTATTTTTTTGCACATTCGAACTCCTTGGGGGCGTGGCTACAGATCCCCCCTACTTTGGTTAGGCCACGCCCACCGGAAGTTTGCTATGTAAACCCTAGTGAAACCCTAGTTTTTTTTACTAAGTGTTTCAGCCAAAATCCTTCCTCAGGGGATGTGATAGGAGTGCGTTTCAGGTCATTTGGAGTCGAATGGTACTATCGCCGGAAGTACTTTTTTTTTTTTACATAGGAAAAGTACTTATGTTTTTTTTTTTTTTGTTTTTTTTTTTTTTTTGGTGGGAAAATTAAGTATAGCCATGTAGGTACTCTACAGACTCCATTTTTGGCGAGGAGCCCGAAAAAATAGGTTTTACCTGGATCCGAGTTTCGGCAAATTTTAGGAGTGCTCCAAATGACACCAAAGTTACAGGGATTCTTCATCATGATGAGAAGATACGCCTGAACGAGTTTGGTGTCATTTGGAAAAACTTTGGTCAAAAAAAAAAAAAAAAATTACACCAAAGTCACAGGGATTCTTCATCATGATGAGAAGATACGCCTGAACGAGTTTGGTGTCATTTGGAATAACTTTGGTTTTTTGGAAAAAAAAAAAAAAGACGGATGTCGGATGCAACAATTCACTAAAAATCAGTAATTGAAGCTAGCCCTTTCAAAGTTGCTGGACACGTAGGAGACAGTCTAAAGCCTACTCTCAGCAAAGGGTAGGCTAATCGGAGCTACGCTGAGCGAGCTGTGGTCCCGCAGAGTTGAAAAAAAAAAAAAAACGCACGAAATTACGAAATCCAGCAAAATTGACATCTCTTTTTGTCAATTTGACACAGTTCCACTCAACCTTGAGCCGAAATTTTGGCTACAGTGTATGTTGACAACCCCTAGTACATGCTCAAACCGTCATTTTGGTTGTAGCTTCAATTACTGAATTTTAGTGAATATAAAGATACGACATTTTTTTAGTAAAGAAAAAAAGTTCCGTTTTGAGCTCCCATTTTTTGTGGGCTGAAAGAGGAGTGTGAGAGGAGTTCCCACAAAAAAAATTAGAATTTTAAGTGACTTCCCCTAGGAGTTATTCAGGTTTGATTTTTTTTTTTTTTTTTTTTTTTTTTTTTCAAATTTTTTTTTTTTTTTTTTATAGCCATGTAGGTACTCTAAGGACTCCATTTTTGGCGAGGAGCCCGAAAACCGAGTTCATTTTGGCCAAAAAGCAAGGGAAATGGCCGAAACGCGACTTCCGATTTTTAGGGGGCGTTTTGACCTCCCATTTTTTGTGGGCGGGAAGAGGGGTGTGAGAGGAGTTCCCCCAAGAAAGGACAGCCTTCTAGTCCTTTTACTTTAGGAGTTATTAGCACCCCTAGTTTCAACATTTTTAAACGATTGGACCGCCCCCCTGCCTAGGGGGAGGGGACTTGTGCTAATCTTTTCTCAGGATCTGCTCTCCTATAGGAGGGCTACATGCTCCAATTGAAATTATAGCTCCAGGTGGTCCAGGGGAGTTAATTGACAACCCTAGCTGAAATTTGCACTAGGTTGTTAGGGTTGTAGACCGTTGACCCATTGTGAAGGGCTAAGTTGGAACTAGGGTTAGGAAGTTAGACATGTAGTCTTATGTAGTTTTATGCGCTGGTCCCGAATATGGGCGGGGCTTCCGCCGGAAGTGACCGGAAGTGGGTGTAAATAGGCTTTGAACATGGCATTTTGGCCAACCCTAGGCTGTTTTGAGGGAGGGTTGTTGGGGGGGTGTCATATGAGCATGAATTGGGTTGATTGGAGTCGTTTGGTGAAACGGCAGGGAGAGTTTTTTTTTTTTTTTGTATGGGAAAAGTACTTGGGTTTTTTTTTTTTTTTTTTTTTTTGAAAAGTGTTGAAATTTTACCAAGTGTTTGGGTGGTTAGGGTTTTGAGTGTTTTTTTGTGGGGTTGTGTTAGGAGCACGTTTCATGCGAT
This sequence comes from Poromitra crassiceps, assembly GCF_964638095.1. NCBI lineage: Eukaryota > Metazoa > Chordata > Actinopteri > Beryciformes > Melamphaidae > Poromitra > Poromitra crassiceps. The sequence goes on from NW_028151450.1 coordinate 34,692, forward strand.
TTGGGAGTTTTGAAGTACTTTGTGTTTTTTTTGTTTTTTTTTTGTTTTTTTTCAAAAAAAAATTATAGCCATGTAGGTACTCTAAGGACTCCATTTTTGGCGAGGAGCTCGAAAAACGACTTTATTTTGGCCAAAAAGCAAGGGAAATGGCCCAAAATGGCCCAAACGCGTTTTTTTTTTTTTTTTTTTTTTTTTTTTAATTTTATTTTGAAATTTTTTGTTTTTTTCATAGCCAAGTAACCACTCTAACGACTGGGAATATTACGGGGAACTTGAAAAACTACTTTTTAGCTTGATCCGAGCAAGCGAAATTCTACTTCCTGTTTTGGTCATTTTCTTTTATTTTGAAGGCCAAAAACAGGAAGTGGTTTTTTTGCTAACTATTTTAACTTTTTTTTTTTTTTTTTTTTTTTTTTCATTTTATTTTGAAATTATTATTTTTTTTCATAGCCAAGTAACCACTCTAACGACTGGGAATATTACGGGGAACTTGAATAACTACTTTTTAGCTTGATCCGAGCAAGGGAAATTCTACTTCCTGTTTTGGTCATTTTCTTTTATTTTGAAGGCCAAAAACAGGAAGTGGTTTTTTTGCTAACTATTTTAACTTTTTTTTTTTTTTTTTTTTTTTTTTTTTTTTTTTTAGCTAATGCTAAGCTAACTTTTTTTTTTCTTTTTTTTATGCTAAGCTAATGCTAAGCTAACATGCTAGCAACTTTTTTTTTTCTTTTTTTTATGCTAAGCTAATGCTAAGCTAAACTTCTTTAAGTTTAGGGCCAAGATCGAATTTAAACGTGAATTGGAGGGGTTAAGGTGTGTATTTGTGGTAGGATGGGGTTAGTTAGCGTTAGCGTTAGCGTTAGCGTAGGGTTAGGGTTAGGGTTAGGGTTAGGGTTAGGGTTAGGGTTAGGGTTAGGGTTAGGGTTAGGGTAGGAGATCTGAGCCACGATCATCACGTGATGATCCCTATCTTTCCCATGTTAAACCTAATTTATGCAAATTTATTCGAGTTTGTGGGAGGAGTTAAAAGTAGCTCCTCCCACTTTAGCAAAGTACCCTACCTCGCGTAAGAGACCGAGGTACCCCACTAATACCACGCCCCCGAGGCTCTACGACCTTCGGGGGCGGAGTTACCCTTTTTTGGCTCCACCCCCCCCCGCCGGAAGCCAGGGAAAGGGGGCGGAGCCTATTTTTTTGCACATTCGAACTCCTTGGGGGCGTGGCTACAGATCCCCCCTACTTTGGTTAGGCCACGCCCACCGGAAGTTTGCTATGTAAACCCTAGTGAAACCCTAGTTTTTTTTACTAAGTGTTTCAGCCAAAATCCTTCCTCAGGGGATGTGATAGGAGTGCGTTTCAGGTCATTTGGAGTCGAATGGTACTATCGCCGGAAGTACTTTTTTTTTTAGGGTTAGGGTTAGGGTTAGGGTTAGGGTTAGGGTTAGGGTTAGGGTTAGGGTTAGGGTTAGGGTTAGGGTTAGGGTTAGGGTTAGGGTTAGGGTTAGGGTTAGGGTTAGGGTTAGGGTTAGGGTTAGGGTTAGGGTTAGGGTTAGGGTTAGGGTTAGGGTTAGGGTTAGGGTTAGGGTTAGGGTTAGGGTTAGGGTTAGGGTTAGGTAATAGGGTACGTTGCTCACTACTTTCGTCAAACTTCGAGCAAAACTTGTGGGATCATAGGCTCCACCCATTTATGTAAAGTAGCTAAGGTGGAAATACATGATGTATTAAAAGATGAAGTGGCCACGCCCACCGGAAGTGGGCGTAAACATTATTTTAAAAAGTTTTCAATGTAAAAGTGAAAAGTCAACATGGGATCATAGCTCTATAACGCCGCCTACCCCCCCTAATTCGACTATGGGCTTTCCAACGCACATTTTATAAATTGTGTACGACCTTCAGGGGCGGAGCTATGGCCGTTTTAAAATAAAAAAGTTAAAAAGTAAAACATGTTTTTTTTTCACCAAACACATCCTATATGACGTAGTTTTGGTCGCTGAGCACGAATATCAAGTTTATTTTTGGATACGACTTCCGGTTCCGGAGATATGGCCGTTTAAAAAAAAAAAAAAAAGTGTTGAAATTTTACTAAGTGTTTGAATGTATGGGTTTTTAAAATCCTTCCTCAGGGGGTGTGATATGAGTGCGTTTCAGGTCATTTGGAGTCGACTGGTACCATCCTTGAAAATTGAAAAATAGGAAAAGTACTTATGTTTTTTTTTTATATAATTTTTTTTTAGCATGCTAATGTTGCTAGCATGTTAGCTTAGCATTAGCTTAGCATTAGCATGCTAACATCAGCTTAGCATGTGCATGCTAAGCTGATGTTAGCATGCTAATGGTAATGCTAATGCTAATTAGCATTAGTTTTTTTTTTTTTTTTACTAAGTGTTTTTTGCCAAAATCCTTCCTCAGGGGATGTGATAGGAGCATGTTTCAGGCCATTTGGAGTCGATTGGTACTATCCTTGAAAGTTGTTTTTTGGCAACATTTAGTTAGGAAAAGTACTTAGGGTTAGGGTTAGGGTTAGGGTTAGGGTTAGGGTTAGGGTTAGGGTTAGGGTTAGGGTTAGGGTTAGGGTTAGGGTTAGGGTTAGGGTTAGGGTTAGGGTTAGGGTTAGGGTTAGGGTTAGGGTTAGGGTTAGGGTTAGGGTTAGGGTTAGGGTTAGGGTTAGGGTTAGGGTTAGGGTTAGGGTTAGGGTTAGGGTTAGGGTTAGGATATAGGGTACGTTGCTCACTACTTTCGTCAAACTTCCCGCCTCAAACAAGAATACATAAGCTCCACCCATTTATGTAAAGTAGAGGAGGGGGAAATACATGATGTATTAAAAGGACAAGTGGCCACGCCCACCGGAAGTGGGTTAAAACATTTTTTTAAAAAGTTTTCAATGTAAAAGTGAAAAGTCAAGTGGAATACATAGCTTAATCCTGCCGGCTACCCCCCCTAATTCGGGTACGGGCTTTCCAACGCACATTTTATAAATTGTGTACGACCTTCAGGGGCGGAGCTATGGCCGTTTTAAAACAATAAAAAATAAAAAAAATAAAAATTCAAACATGTTTTTTTTTCACCAAACACATCCTATATGACGTAGTTTTGGTCGCTGAGCACGAATATCAAGTTTATTTTTGGGTACGACTTCCGGTTCCGGAGATATGGCCGTTTAAAAAAAAAAAAAAAAGTGTTGAAATTTTACCAAGTGTTTGAGCCAAAATCCTTCCTCAGGGGATGTGATAGGAGTGCGTTTCAGGTCATTTGGAGTCGAATGGTACTAGGGTTGAAAGTTGTTTTTAGGGTTGTTTTTTACATAGGAAAAGTACTTGTGTTTTTTTTTTTTTTTTTTTTCATTAAATTTTTTTTTTTTTTTTATAGCCATGTAGGTACTCTAAGGACTCCATTTTTGGCGAGGAGCCCGAAAAAATAGGTTTTACCTGGATCCGAGTTTCGGCAAATTTTAGGAGTGCTCCAAATGACACCAAAGTTACAGGGAAGCTTCATCATGATGAGAAGATACGCCTGAACGAGTTTGGTGTCATTTGGAAAAACTTTGGTCAAAAAAAAAAAAAAAAAAAAGGCCAAAGTCACAGGGATTCTTCATCATGATGAGAAGATACGCCTGAACGAGTTTGGTGTCATTTGGAATAACTTTGGTTTTTTTGAAAAAAAAAAAAAAGACGGATGTCGGATGCAACAATTCACTAAAAATCAGTAATTGAAGCTAGCCCTTTCAAAGTTGCTGGACACGTAGGAGACAGTCTAAAGCCTACTCTCAGCAAAGGGTAGGCTAATCGGAGCTACGCTGAGCGAGCTGTGGTCCCGCAGAGTTGAAAAAAAAAAAAAAAACGCACGAAATTACGAAATCCAGCAAAATTGACATCTCTTTTTGGGCCAGGGACACAGTTCCACTCAACCTTGAGCCGAAATTTTGGCTACAGTGTATGTTGACAACCCCTAGTACATGCTCAAACCGTCATTTTGGTTGTAGCTTCAATTACTGAATTTTAGTGAATATAAAGATACGACATTTTTTTTGTAAAGAAAAAAAGTTCCGTTTTGACCTCCCATTTTTTGTGGGCTGAAAGAGGAGTGTGAGAGGAGTTCCCACAAAAAAAATTAGAATTTTAAGTGACTTCCCCTAGGAGTTATTCAGGTTTGATTTTTTTTTTTTTTTTTTTTTTTTTTTCAAATTTTTTTTTTTTTTTTTTTATAGCCATGTAGGTACTCTAAGGACTCCATTTTTGGCGAGGAGCCCGAAAACCGAGTTCATTTTGGCCAAAAAGCAAGGGAAATGGCCGAAACGCGACTTCCGGTTTTTAAGTTCCGTTTTGACCTCCCATTTTTTGTGGGCGGGAAGAGGGGTGTGAGAGGAGTTCCCCCAAGAAAGGACAGCCTTCTAGTCCTTTTACTTTAGGAGTTATTAGCACCCCTAGTTTCAACATTTTTAAACGATTGGACCGCCCCCCTGCCTAGGGGGAGGGGACTTGTGCTAATCTTTTCTCAGGATCTGCTCTCCTATAGGAGGGCTACATGCTCCAATTGAAATTATAGCTCCAGGTGGTCCAGGGGAGTTAATTGACAACCCTAGCTGAAATTTGCACTAGGTTGTTAGGGTTGTAGACCGTTGACCCATTGTGAAGGGCTAAGTTGGAACTAGGGTTAGGAAGTTAGACATGTAGTCTTATGTAGTTTTATGCGCTGGTCCCGAATATGGGCGGGGCTTCCGCCGGAAGTGACCGGAAGTGGGTGTAAATAGGCTTTGAACATGGCATTTTGGCCAACCCTAGGCTGTTTTGAGGGAGGGTTGTTGGGGGGGTGTCATATGAGCATGAATTGGGTTGATTGGAGTCGTTTGGTGAAACGGGGGGGAGACTTTTTTTTTTTTTTTGTATGGGAAAAGTACTTGGGTTTTTTTTTTTTTTTTTTTTTTTGAAAAGTGTTGAAATTTTACCAAGTGTTTGGGTGGTTAGGGTTTTGAGTGTTTTTTTGTGGGGTTGTGTTAGGAGCACGTTTCATGCGATTTGGGAGTTTTGAAGTACTTTGTGTTTTTTTTGTTTTTTTTTTATTAAATTTTTTTTTTTTTTTTATAGCCATGTAGGTACTCTAAGGACTCCATTTTTGGCGAGGAGCTCGAAAAACGACTTCATTTTGGCCAAAAAGCAAGGGAAATGGCCCAAAATGGCCCAAACGCGTTTTTTTTTTTTTTTTTTTTTTTTTTTTTTATTTTATTTTGAAATTTTTTGTTTTTTTCATAGCCAAGTAACCACTCTAACGACTGGGAATATTACGGGGAACTTGAAAAACTACTTTTTAGCTTG
>NW_028151450.1:42500-47500 GCF_964638095.1 Poromitra crassiceps
AGGGTTAGGGTTAGGGTTAGGGTTAGGGTTAGGGTTAGGGTTAGGGTTAGGGTTAGGGTTAGGGTTAGGGTTAGGGTTAGGGTTAGGGTTAGGGTTAGGGTTAGGGTTAGGGTTAGGGTTAGGGTTAGGGTTAGGGTTAGGGTTAGGGTTAGGGTTAGGGTTAGGGTTAGGGTTAGGGTTAGGGTTAGGGTTAGGGTTAGGGTTAGGGTTAGGGTTAGGGTTAGGGTTAGGGTTAGGGTTAGGGTTAGGGTTAGGGTTAGGGTTAGGGTTAGGGTTAGGGTTAGGGTTAGGGTTAGGGTTAGGGTTAGGGTTAGGGTTAGGGTTAGGGTTAGGGTTAGGGTTAGGGTTAGGGTTAGGGTTAGGGTTAGGGTTAGGGTTAGGGTTAGGGTTAGGGTTAGGGTTAGGGTTAGGGTTAGGGTTAGGGTTAGGGTTAGGGTTAGGGTTAGGGTTAGGGTTAGGGTTAGGGTTAGGGTTAGGGTTAGGGTTAGGGTTAGGGTTAGGGTTAGGGTTAGGGTTAGGGTTAGGGTTAGGGTTAGGGTTAGGGTTAGGGTTAGGGTTAGGGTTAGGGTTAGGGTTAGGGTTAGGGTTAGGGTTAGGGTTAGGGTTAGGGTTAGGGTTAGGGTTAGGGTTAGGGTTAGGGTTAGGGTTAGGGTTAGGGTTAGGGTTAGGGTTAGGGTTAGGGTTAGGGTTAGGGTTAGGGTTAGGGTTAGGGTTAGGGTTAGGGTTAGGGTTAGGGTTAGGGTTAGGGTTAGGGTTAGGGTTAGGGTTAGGGTTAGGGTTAGGGTTAGGGTTAGGGTTAGGGTTAGGGTTAGGGTTAGGGTTAGGGTTAGGGTTAGGGTTAGGGTTAGGGTTAGGGTTAGGGTTAGGGTTAGGGTTAGGGTTAGGGTTAGGGTTAGGGTTAGGGTTAGGGTTAGGGTTAGGGTTAGGGTTAGGGTTAGGGTTAGGGTTAGGGTTAGGGTTAGGGTTAGGGTTAGGGTTAGGGTTAGGGTTAGGGTTAGGGTTAGGGTTAGGGTTAGGGTTAGGGTTAGGGTTAGGGTTAGGGTTAGGGTTAGGGTTAGGGTTAGGGTTAGGGTTAGGGTTAGGGTTAGGGTTAGGGTTAGGGTTAGGGTTAGGGTTAGGGTTAGGGTTAGGGTTAGGGTTAGGGTTAGGGTTAGGGTTAGGGTTAGGGTTAGGGTTAGGGTTAGGGTTAGGGTTAGGGTTAGGGTTAGGGTTAGGGTTAGGGTTAGGGTTAGGGTTAGGGTTAGGGTTAGGGTTAGGGTTAGGGTTAGGGTTAGGGTTAGGGTTAGGGTTAGGGTTAGGGTTAGGGTTAGGGTTAGGGTTAGGGTTAGGGTTAGGGTTAGGGTTAGGGTTAGGGTTAGGGTTAGGGTTAGGGTTAGGGTTAGGGTTAGGGTTAGGGTTAGGGTTAGGGTTAGGGTTAGGGTTAGGGTTAGGGTTAGGGTTAGGGTTAGGGTTAGGGTTAGGGTTAGGGTTAGGGTTAGGGTTAGGGTTAGGGTTAGGGTTAGGGTTAGGGTTAGGGTTAGGGTTAGGGTTAGGGTTAGGGTTAGGGTTAGGGTTAGGGTTAGGGTTAGGGTTAGGGTTAGGGTTAGGGTTAGGGTTAGGGTTAGGGTTAGGGTTAGGGTTAGGGTTAGGGTTAGGGTTAGGGTTAGGGTTAGGGTTAGGGTTAGGGTTAGGGTTAGGGTTAGGGTTAGGGTTAGGGTTAGGGTTAGGGTTAGGGTTAGGGTTAGGGTTAGGGTTAGGGTTAGGGTTAGGGTTAGGGTTAGGGTTAGGGTTAGGGTTAGGGTTAGGGTTAGGGTTAGGGTTAGGGTTAGGGTTAGGGTTAGGGTTAGGGTTAGGGTTAGGGTTAGGGTTAGGGTTAGGGTTAGGGTTAGGGTTAGGGTTAGGGTTAGGGTTAGGGTTAGGGTTAGGGTTAGGGTTAGGGTTAGGGTTAGGGTTAGGGTTAGGGTTAGGGTTAGGGTTAGGGTTAGGGTTAGGGTTAGGGTTAGGGTTAGGGTTAGGGTTAGGGTTAGGGTTAGGGTTAGGGTTAGGGTTAGGGTTAGGGTTAGGGTTAGGGTTAGGGTTAGGGTTAGGGTTAGGGTTAGGGTTAGGGTTAGGGTTAGGGTTAGGGTTAGGGTTAGGGTTAGGGTTAGGGTTAGGGTTAGGGTTAGGGTTAGGGTTAGGGTTAGGGTTAGGGTTAGGGTTAGGGTTAGGGTTAGGGTTAGGGTTAGGGTTAGGGTTAGGGTTAGGGTTAGGGTTAGGGTTAGGGTTAGGGTTAGGGTTAGGGTTAGGGTTAGGGTTAGGGTTAGGGTTAGGGTTAGGGTTAGGGTTAGGGTTAGGGTTAGGGTTAGGGTTAGGGTTAGGGTTAGGGTTAGGGTTAGGGTTAGGGTTAGGGTTAGGGTTAGGGTTAGGGTTAGGGTTAGGGTTAGGGTTAGGGTTAGGGTTAGGGTTAGGGTTAGGGTTAGGGTTAGGGTTAGGGTTAGGGTTAGGGTTAGGGTTAGGGTTAGGGTTAGGGTTAGGGTTAGGGTTAGGGTTAGGGTTAGGGTTAGGGTTAGGGTTAGGGTTAGGGTTAGGGTTAGGGTTAGGGTTAGGGTTAGGGTTAGGGTTAGGGTTAGGGTTAGGGTTAGGGTTAGGGTTAGGGTTAGGGTTAGGGTTAGGGTTAGGGTTAGGGTTAGGGTTAGGGTTAGGGTTAGGGTTAGGGTTAGGGTTAGGGTTAGGGTTAGGGTTAGGGTTAGGGTTAGGGTTAGGGTTAGGGTTAGGGTTAGGGTTAGGGTTAGGGTTAGGGTTAGGGTTAGGGTTAGGGTTAGGGTTAGGGTTAGGGTTAGGGTTAGGGTTAGGGTTAGGGTTAGGGTTAGGGTTAGGGTTAGGGTTAGGGTTAGGGTTAGGGTTAGGGTTAGGGTTAGGGTTAGGGTTAGGGTTAGGGTTAGGGTTAGGGTTAGGGTTAGGGTTAGGGTTAGGGTTAGGGTTAGGGTTAGGGTTAGGGTTAGGGTTAGGGTTAGGGTTAGGGTTAGGGTTAGGGTTAGGGTTAGGGTTAGGGTTAGGGTTAGGGTTAGGGTTAGGGTTAGGGTTAGGGTTAGGGTTAGGGTTAGGGTTAGGGTTAGGGTTAGGGTTAGGGTTAGGGTTAGGGTTAGGGTTAGGGTTAGGGTTAGGGTTAGGGTTAGGGTTAGGGTTAGGGTTAGGGTTAGGGTTAGGGTTAGGGTTAGGGTTAGGGTTAGGGTTAGGGTTAGGGTTAGGGTTAGGGTTAGGGTTAGGGTTAGGGTTAGGGTTAGGGTTAGGGTTAGGGTTAGGGTTAGGGTTAGGGTTAGGGTTAGGGTTAGGGTTAGGGTTAGGGTTAGGGTTAGGGTTAGGGTTAGGGTTAGGGTTAGGGTTAGGGTTAGGGTTAGGGTTAGGGTTAGGGTTAGGGTTAGGGTTAGGGTTAGGGTTAGGGTTAGGGTTAGGGTTAGGGTTAGGGTTAGGGTTAGGGTTAGGGTTAGGGTTAGGGTTAGGGTTAGGGTTAGGGTTAGGGTTAGGGTTAGGGTTAGGGTTAGGGTTAGGGTTAGGGTTAGGGTTAGGGTTAGGGTTAGGGTTAGGGTTAGGGTTAGGGTTAGGGTTAGGGTTAGGGTTAGGGTTAGGGTTAGGGTTAGGGTTAGGGTTAGGGTTAGGGTTAGGGTTAGGGTTAGGGTTAGGGTTAGGGTTAGGGTTAGGGTTAGGGTTAGGGTTAGGGTTAGGGTTAGGGTTAGGGTTAGGGTTAGGGTTAGGGTTAGGGTTAGGGTTAGGGTTAGGGTTAGGGTTAGGGTTAGGGTTAGGGTTAGGGTTAGGGTTAGGGTTAGGGTTAGGGTTAGGGTTAGGGTTAGGGTTAGGGTTAGGGTTAGGGTTAGGGTTAGGGTTAGGGTTAGGGTTAGGGTTAGGGTTAGGGTTAGGGTTAGGGTTAGGGTTAGGGTTAGGGTTAGGGTTAGGGTTAGGGTTAGGGTTAGGGTTAGGGTTAGGGTTAGGGTTAGGGTTAGGGTTAGGGTTAGGGTTAGGGTTAGGGTTAGGGTTAGGGTTAGGGTTAGGGTTAGGGTTAGGGTTAGGGTTAGGGTTAGGGTTAGGGTTAGGGTTAGGGTTAGGGTTAGGGTTAGGGTTAGGGTTAGGGTTAGGGTTAGGGTTAGGGTTAGGGTTAGGGTTAGGGTTAGGGTTAGGGTTAGGGTTAGGGTTAGGGTTAGGGTTAGGGTTAGGGTTAGGGTTAGGGTTAGGGTTAGGGTTAGGGTTAGGGTTAGGGTTAGGGTTAGGGTTAGGGTTAGGGTTAGGGTTAGGGTTAGGGTTAGGGTTAGGGTTAGGGTTAGGGTTAGGGTTAGGGTTAGGGTTAGGGTTAGGGTTAGGGTTAGGGTTAGGGTTAGGGTTAGGGTTAGGGTTAGGGTTAGGGTTAGGGTTAGGGTTAGGGTTAGGGTTAGGGTTAGGGTTAGGGTTAGGGTTAGGGTTAGGGTTAGGGTTAGGGTTAGGGTTAGGGTTAGGGTTAGGGTTAGGGTTAGGGTTAGGGTTAGGGTTAGGGTTAGGGTTAGGGTTAGGGTTAGGGTTAGGGTTAGGGTTAGGGTTAGGGTTAGGGTTAGGGTTAGGGTTAGGGTTAGGGTTAGGGTTAGGGTTAGGGTTAGGGTTAGGGTTAGGGTTAGGGTTAGGGTTAGGGTTAGGGTTAGGGTTAGGGTTAGGGTTAGGGTTAGGGTTAGGGTTAGGGTTAGGGTTAGGGTTAGGGTTAGGGTTAGGGTTAGGGTTAGGGTTAGGGTTAGGGTTAGGGTTAGGGTTAGGGTTAGGGTTAGGGTTAGGGTTAGGGTTAGGGTTAGGGTTAGGGTTAGGGTTAGGGTTAGGGTTAGGGTTAGGGTTAGGGTTAGGGTTAGGGTTAGGGTTAGGGTTAGGGTTAGGGTTAGGGTTAGGGTTAGGGTTAGGGTTAGGGTTAGGGTTAGGGTTAGGGTTAGGGTTAGGGTTAGGGTTAGGGTTAGGGTTAGGGTTAGGGTTAGGGTTAGGGTTAGGGTTAGGGTTAGGGTTAGGGTTAGGGTTAGGGTTAGGGTTAGGGTTAG
>NW_028151449.1:2500-24687 GCF_964638095.1 Poromitra crassiceps
CTGTAGGTTTGTTACGTTGATGCAGTGCCTCAGAGAGCTCACTGTAGGTTTGTTACGTTGATGCAGTGCCTCAGAGAGCTCACTGTAGGTTTGTTACATTGATGCAGTGTCTCATGAGGAAGTGAACCATCCCCGCTGCTGCGCCGACCCGACAGGAAGTGAACCATGGGCCGGATCACACGGACCCCGACCGACTAAACAAACACAACAAGCAGGACTCGCCTCTGGAGGCTGTATTACAGCGATAATGGTGCGTTCACACTGTTCCGTATTTACATTGGGCCTTTTTAGCTGCGACAAGCAGTTCTTGACTATAACTCACTCTGTTGGTCGGTCGGTGTGTGTGTGTGTGTGTGTGTGTGTGTGTGTGTGTAAGATTACTCAGACTTGGACTTGAACATTCATGCATTCGGACTCGGAACTTCGGAAGTATGGAAATAGGGCTTGGACTTGTTAACTTGTTAATTGATAATTGATTTTTTTTTTGGGGGGGGGGGGGTTCTCGTGTGGACAGAGAGATTTTCGAAAACATCGCTGGTGTGGACGGGCATTTTCTTTTTCTTTTTTAAGGAAAAATGTGTTTTCATTTTCAAAAACATGTGATATGTGTACAGGGCCTTTGCCTGTTTACATAAGAGCATGCAAGGCCTATCATCTGTGCACACGCGTGTGGGTGCAGTTAGCAGCACACACGTGTGGGGGCAGTTAGCAGCACACACGTGTGGGTGCAGTTAGCAGCACACGTGTGTGGGTGCAGTTAGCAGCACACACGTGTGGGGGCAGTTAGCAGCACACGTGTGTGGGTGCAGTTAGCAGCACACACGTGTGGGGGCAGTTAGCAGCACACGCGTGTGTGTGCAGTTAGCAGCACACGCGTGTGGGTGCAGTTAGCAGCACACGCGTGTGGTTGCAGCTATGTCGGTCATATCTCGGTCATGTCAACCTCCTGTCAAAGGCATCGAGTCTTACCGCTCACTTCCAGGGAAGATGAAAGGCGTTTGTTTTCTCTGACAGACGCTTGTTTTGGACGTCTTTCTCTCCCTCTGTCATCACTTCCATAATCTGCTTATGGTTCATTCCTAATCATAAACCACGCGGGCCGCAGCTTGGGGCGGCGACGTGCAGTGGGTGCAGCGCCACGCGACGAAACGAAGATGTAAATAAACAATATTAACAAACGAGTGTCACCTCGCTCTCTCTCGGGGGATTGGAACACGTCCCCGCGTGGCCTTCACTGTTCCAACTTGTCAGCTGGGGGAATAAATCATAATCCCGCCGCTTTTCACCTAAGAGCTTAGGTACGCAGCGCCGCCGTTCCGGGATAATTTTGTCTGGAGTGGACTTAGCATACATCAACCTCATTTTACACTTCTTATCTCCCCCCCCTCCTCTTCCTTGTCAGCCTTTCTTTGATTCGGCTGACTCCGTTTTCCCGCGCTGTCGAGACAGATTCCGCTCTTTTGTTTGTTGTTGAAAGCGAGTAGGGGTTTAGCCGCGGCACTGACACAGCTTCTGGCCTTGGAGCTGAACTGTTTGACTGCAGGCAAACAGGTTGTTTTCTTCTGCCTGCCGGCGGCGCACGCTGTAATCCTCACAGATAAAGCTGCACCTCCTGGAACACAGCGGAGTGGAGCAGTTGCTTAGGCAACAAGACGATCCCGTCCAAATCCAACCTGTCTCAATACCTGTCTGATGGAGAGGCTTCCCGAGCTCGCTACAGCCTTGAATCTATCTTGATTCAATTTATTTATGTATGTATGTATGTATGTATGTATGTATGTATGTAGGCTATGTATGTATGTAGGCTATGTATGTATGTATGTAGGCTATGTATGTATGTAGGCTATGTATGTATGTAGGCTATGTATGTATGTAGCTTATGTATGTATGTATGTATGTATGTATGTATGTAGGCTATGTATGTATGTATGTATGTATGTATGTATGTATGTATGTAGGCTATGTATGTATGTATGTATGTATGTATGTATGTATGTATGTATGTAGGCTATGTATGTATGTAGCCTATGTATGTACAGTATGTATGTATGTATGTATGTATATGTATGTATTTATATAAAGAAATACATAAATAGATACATAAATAAATAAATCAATCAATAAATAAACTGCTATTTCAATAAATACCATTTCAGCTTATTCATTGCAATTGAAGCAGCAACAGAGCAGCTGACTTGGGGCTTGATGTCAATTCAATCAGTTCAATTAAGGTGGTTCGAGAAACGGTTCCGATTCCTGTGACTTTCCACAATCTGGGTACCCATCGGTTAAACAAAAAAAAATATTTTTTCTCTGACCTCTGGGGGCAGCAGCCCCATTTCAATGTGGTGCAACAGGAACTCAAGAGGCGCCGTCGGCAGCGCAAGAAAATCCCTTTCCGCTCCCTGCAAGCTCTGCCATTGGCTCCAACCGACCGGCTCTGCCCATTAATGCATTTCCTTTCCGCTGCCTGCGAGTCGCTCTCAAATCCGTCCGTGGCTATAAAACAACAATAACAACTCTAGCTCGTTGCTAGTAGCAAGTAGCAACTTGCTATACGCTGAAAATGGTAAGTGTTGACTAACACACCAGTCACGTTCACTTCATTTTGATCTTTTGACGGAGCCTGCCGACAGATTTTCGATGCAAGTCGAAAGTCTGTCTCGAGAGATTAGACTTTCCCCATAACGACGCTCATAACGGTTTCTCCAGTTGGTGGCGAAGACGCGACTATAATGAAAGTAAGTTGAATACATGTTACCCCCGCAGGACACAACAACACTGTTGCCTGCACCACAACAACAACAACATTCCTCCGCTCATAGTTCCTACCTCAGAAAGAAAAATGCTGGGCCAGACATGATCTTTTGCCGAGCGCTTTATGATCCTCCCTGCGGTGGCGGGGCGCAGCAAAGTGTCGGGGACATCGTATTGATTGATATAAAACCCAATGTTCCCTCCGCTGCCCAGACCTGAGTGTGTCTGGACCGCCCGAGCGATAAGGGATCGGACTAATGTGAGACGAGAGCAGAAGGGGCCTTGATGCCAAATGGATAAGCTTGGAGTTTTAACAGGTTTGCTCTCGCTCTCTCTCTCTCTCTCTCTCTCTCTCTCTCTCTCTCTCTCTCTCTCTCTCTCTCTCTCTCTCTCTCTCTCTCTCTCCCTCCTCTGTGTTTTTCTGCCCGTGTCATCGTTGCACTGTGAGGTCCTGATGAATTAGAGCATTAAGGATGGCGTTTGTCGAGGAGAGTCCCCCCCCGGTGCCTCGGGAGATAAAAACCCGAAATACGTCAAGTCGCTGTGTCGGAGCGGAGACGCCCGAGGAAGACGCTCGCCACCACACATAGATAGATTTCCGCCAGATTTATACGACCAATTAGGCCGGCAGACGAGTCTGCAGCCAGTGGCGTTGGAAGTACTTTTAGGTAGGGGGTGCTGTCACTGATTCAACATTGGGGGGGACGGCTGACGGCGCCCACAGGGCGCCAAAAAATTTGGCCACTTTGTCGCCAGATTAGAGGAATATTAATATTAAGATTAGACTGTTGTGTCATTATTCAGTCACCTTTTCTCACTCACCTCCATGTCACCACTTGCTCCCACTGCTGTGTTGGAATCCTCATTCTCTCTCCCACCCTTTTTGGACTTTTAGCCATATTTAGAGGAATATTAAATTTTAAATTAACATTAGGATTATACTGTTGTGATGTCATTATTCAGTGTCTTCTCCTCTTCTCTGCAGCATTACTCAATTTACCCTCAGGACTCAGGGACAGTGATAGCCTACCTGCTATTCCTCCGATATATCCAGGGCCGGATTAATAGTACCATGGGCCCCCGGTGCTATTCATTTTCTAAGCTATTCATTTAGCCTTTTAAGGTAGTCATAAAGATTATATCTTCCAGACTGAAATGTTATAACAGAAGTGGAGTATTGGCCAGAATTACATGAACATTTGGACACTTATTCAGCGGGTATTTTGCATGTTGCGTTCAGGTGCACTGTAAAAAAAAAAAAAAAAAAAAAAAAAAAAAAATTTTTTTTTTTTTTTTTTTTTTTACATCTCTTGCCACCAGGGGGTGCTGCAGCGCCCACCGCACCGTGCTTCCAACGCCGTTGTCTGCAGCCATTACTTCCCCTCATCGGTACTTTGGCTCTATTGTTAGGGAAGGGCACCTGAATCTGAATCAAATGTTGCTGCGAGCGAGACAAATTCAGCGCTTGATTAACTCCAAAATGCCCACAAATACAGGATGCTGCTGCATGCGAGGAGGAATCCGCCCGTGGCTATTTCCAGAAAGTGCAGCGTTGCAGTTTACAACTGGAGTCATTTATACGTTTTAATGTCAATTTCCAGTTGTCCTAATTGTCTGGTGAAACATCGGCGTCTTATTATTTTCCAATTATATAGAGTGGCTAGCTAATTGCTTTTCTTTAATTACTTGATTATATTTTTCTTGCCGCATTTGATAAACACACCCCGTAGTAGGGTCAGTTCTATTGTTGCCGTGTTAATTAGGAGATCCTGTTTACTGAAATCCAGAGAACTGTTTGAACCCATGTCCTGTGCCTGTGAACGAGGCAGGGATGGCCAGATGTGCAGCAGCAGAAAGATACAGTGTTATTAAGCAGAAATTATACAGTCTTATTAAGCAGAAATGATAGAGTGATAAGCAGAAAGAGAGAGAGAGAAGGTACCTACTGTACGAAAGAACCCTCCCCCAGACCCTAAACCTAACCTCTCCCACCCCCCACGCCTAAGCCTAACCTCCCCCAGAACCTAACCTCTCGGCGAAACATTTTTTGGAGATAAAAAGGGCCGCCTCTCCGAAAGCATAGAAGTCAATGATCGGAATGCCGACACTTCGGAATGGCGAGCTGACCCCATGACTCCCTATTTGCGAAATCAATGTTATCTCGAGACTCACTTTAAATTAGGGTACACAAAAAGAGTAACTAATGGACAAGTAATACTTAAGTAATGATTCAGTACTCATGAACTACTCGGTATGATACACCAAAAAGAGTAAAGACAGGTAATAATTAAGTATTGATTAACTATACTCACGAACTGACCATTAACTAACCATTAACTAATGATTAACTACTCTACTCAGGAACTGACCAACTAATCATTAACTAATGATTAACTACTATAGAAAGCCAAAGTGAACGTCACTTCCTGCTTTTCTCCCTGTACCAGCGTGTGAAAAATATGAATGGTGGTGAACGGAGAGATATGTTACCTTTCTCATCCTGTTTGAATTGTGCCACGGGAGTACACGTGTACAATTTTGTCAATTTAAAAGATAACTATGCATCAAGAAAGTCGCAGTTTGTCCTGAAACTGAAACGTACGGTTTAGTTTTGTCAATCGACGAGGCTACATCTCTCGTGACGCACATTATACGTCACACCATCAACAACAATGGAGTGGAATGGACGTCACTTTCGCGACTGGTTGTTGTGCGTAGTCTTTCTGATTTATAACTTATAGTGCCACAGTTTTACCACAAACTGCGACTTTCTCGACTTGCAGAGTTATCTGTTACATGGACAAACATGACGTGTGTTACTCCCGTGGCACAGTTCAAACAGGATCAAAAAGGTAGCGTATCACTCCGTTCACCACCATTCATTTTTTTCCCACACACTGGACTGGTACAGGGAGAAAAGCAGGAAGTGACGTTCACTTTGGCTCTCTATACTCACAAACTTAGGCTACTTTAACTAATGATTAAGTACTATACTCAGTCAGAACTCACGTTAACTAATCATTAACTAATAGTTAGTTTTTTCTCATTAGTTTCCTACTGTAAAATGTGTAAAGTGTTAGCCATGTGAAGGCAGTTGTATGGATTCCACAGGTGAAACGTGGAAACTTTGCTTCATGCTCTATTGTGCATATAGTGGGTTTCCAACATGAAATCTGGTGGCCATAACCCCTCCAGTGTGGTGACACTCCTCCTGTGTTTCCATTACAAAGGGCAGTGTATGCTCTTTGATAGCAGGTCTCTCTCTCTCTCTCTCTCTCTCTCTCTCTCTCTCTCTCTCTCTCTCTCTCTCTCTCTCTCTTTCTTTCTTTCTTTCTCTCTCTCTCTCTCTCTCTCTCTCTCTCTCTCTCTCTCTCTCTTGAAACCATAATGATACCTGCTTCCAAGCCAATTTCTCAGACATCAAAGGATCAAGTAGCCTAAGTGCTGGGAGCCGCGGCGTGAGGAACACACAAAACCCGCACAGTCCTGTTTGAAAACTCCTAAATGACCATACTGATTGATGTGAGGGCGAGGAGGAGAGCTATAGTTTTCCATACACTGTCTGCAGCAAAGGGGGGTGCTGTCAAAGCAGGGATTCACCTCTGAGATGCTGGACTCTAGCGTTTCTGACGTGGAGCAATGGCTCCATCAGGTGGATGCTGGTGGTACTGACGGCACTCTGACTTTTCTCTTTGAATAGAAAATGAAACCACAGGAGACAGCGGGAATAAGACCGAGGTAATGGATAAGATGCCGCTGATAATTCATACTGTATCTCATTCTCAAACGCACACTTGATCTAATTAGTTCCTCACAAGATTTGAAGTAGGCTTTGGAGTGATGTTTAGTGGGCAATTGGGAGGTGTGTGTGTGTGTGTGTGTGTGTGTGTGTGTGTGTTCAGTTCAACTTGTTGACGAGTTGGGAAAAAAACATCCTCCAACAGCATCTGTTGCTGGAGGACGGCCATGGAGCGGTGTATCTGTTGCTAAGCAACCGCTTTGACTCGTTTTGTTGTGCAGTACCGGTAACTAGATTTCCACCCAAGGTTGCAACATTCTGGTTTGAGTCCTTATCCAAAGATGAAACATAAGAGGTTTGTATTATTGATTTTTCTACTTTAGCATATTCACTGTCCAATATCTTAGCAAACCGTTTCAAGGTGGGGGGACATAAGTACAATATTGTTAATTATGTGATTTTTGGTTATTTAAATAAACCGTCATATAGAGTCAAATTAAAGTTCAAAATATATATGAAACAAATGTTTCCATGCATTACATCATTTTTGGATCATTTTGTATAGCCTACATCTAAGCTACAAAATATCCTTTCATTTCGTACCCATCAAAATTATATATATATTTTTTGAAAAGCAATATTTATTCCACACCTTTCTAAAAGCTCAGTGGATGTTTATTTCCCACAAAATGATTTGCCTACATACAGTAGGACTTTTATGACATGAATTTGTTGGTGTGATAATAACTGAAACACTGTATTATCTTGGAGTCAAGATGAAATGGGTTTAAGAGGGTCTGTGTGACGTAGTCTTTAAACGATTAAACGATTTTCAGACGGCAGCCCGTCTTTATTGTCACACGAACACTACAACACATGCATGCGGCCACTACACACACTCATGCTGACGGTGGCCGGTGAAATATGTCCTCTGCATTTAACCCATCCAGGCATGTCCTTTCCTCCAGGGGGCAGGCCAGGAGCAGTGGTCGCTTTCTCGTACAGCGCCCGGGGACCAACTTCGGATGTTGTCGTCACTGGTCGGATGACGATGACGATCTGATCTTCTGCATGTTTTTAGTGGGGGGGTTATATACGGAGGAACCCCCTGGGGGAGCACGGGGAGAACATGCAAACTCCACACAGACAGAAAGGCCCTTACGACGAGATACCCCACCTGGGCAGTAGGCACTGAAGATATGGGGGGGAACACAACCACAGCGCCCACAGTGTCCCAGGCGAGAATCGAACTCAGGACCTTCTGACTGTGAGGCGACAGCTCTACCACTGAGCCACCGTGTCCCCGTGTAGTCTGACTGAAACAGGGTAGAGAGGCGGGACATAGTATGTGGAGGAGTTTGATTTGACCATTGGAAAGTGGGCGCGTCGACATTGGCCAATCCTGCCGCTTGAATGATGCGTAGGATGGATGGATCCCACTCGATTTGGGAGCAGAACAAGCCCGCACCGCTCTGCACTGCAAAATAATGTATCTTACCAGACAAATCTGAAACCTACCGGTCACGTTTCAATAACAGTCTAAAACACAATATAATGTAAATACACCACTGTGGACTGTGTAGTCGCTGGCTGGCTCACTGCGTGGGCCCCCAGGGCCAGGAGGACCAGGAGGCAGTGGTGGAAATGGCCAGGTTTTACTGTGGGACCCCACGGACAAATCATGTTTCTTTAACTATGTTCTGAACACATGATGGACACACACATACATATACCATCAAAATGTAACCCCTACTCTTCTCCTCTTCTCATTTTTCGATCTCTGTCTCTGTATGGGAATCTAGGAGAGGAGGGGGAAACAGTTTTGACCAGACAACAAAGCACAGTATAGAGACAGTCGGCATGTGTGGGAACGCCCACAAAATGTTATACGGCTGGCGCGTGAGTGGGGTAAAACCGCCGATATATCTCAATGTGCTGACTCACCAAAGGAAGGTGCTGCGGCTCTACAGTACAGGTTTGGGGATTCTAGAGCAGCTACCATCTTCTTTATGTACTTCCTCCTTACTGTACATACTTGCTTCCTTACCTATTTGCTTAAACCCACTGTAATCTATAACCTCTCTACTTGTTAATGCAGGTGAGCTTGTTCACAGGGAGGGCGCAGGGCGCTACGGAGAGTGAGACGCGCGGCCCAGCACGTAACAGGATGTGAGTTGCCAGAACTGCATGAACTGTATAACCAGCGGTGCCTCAGGAGGTCCCTGAAGATCATCAAAGACACAAACCATCCCCACAACAGCCTGTTCTCCCTGTTACCCTCAGGGAGGAGATACAGGGTTCCAAAAGCACGCACAAATCGCTTGAGGATCAGTTTCTTCCCGCAGGCCACGAGACTCCTTAACATACACAAATAGTGTAGTAGCCGTACTGTACCGTACTGTAGCTGCTACCATTACGTATGTCTAATGTTTAATTGTATGTTTAATAAGGTATATGCTATTTGGTGGTATTTGCACCTGTATGTCAAATACGTCAAATTTAAAATGTTTAAGCACGTCTAAAGTATGCACATGACATGTGCACCTATGTGCAGTGAATATGCCACTGTCTCTGACTTGTCTTATCACTATACTGCCTTATTGCTTGTTGTGTCTCTTGTTGTTTTTGCACTCATATGTCCTGTTATATTTGTACTATGTTGTAAACGGAGTCCACAGCACAAGAATTTCACACGTGATACTTGTACCACGGAGTGACAATAAAAATCTTGAATCTTGAGACAGACTAACACCTGGAGAGGTGTTGTTTTTGATCCAGCCGAAGGTATTTGAGCTCAGGTGGTTTTGATTGCATGCTGTATTGTGCCTCTCCCCAATGCTGTTTCCTGTTCTTCATGCCAGCACAGACTGGAGAACATTTGATCCAACCTGAGTCCATAATTTGTCTGTATAATTTCAGTCTCCGGTGGTCTTAACCGTTCCGTGACAATAGCTGTTTGCTGTTGGTTCAGTTTTGGAGATAGCAGCAGTATGAGAGAAATGTAGCCCCAGGGCCGTGCAGAGACCCTTAGAGGGGCAGGGGCTCAAAAGTTAAAAAAACAACACCACGGTGCGGGCAGGCGTGCTGGAACTATTATGAAGTGGGGTTAAGGGGTGCTGCAAGGAAGGGACTCTCGGCGGGGAAGAAAATTGTAAGTTTTTTGGACTTTTAACGATATTTAGAAGACTATTTAATTTTAAATTAGCATTAGGATTATACTATTATGATGTCATTATTCAGTATCTTCTCCTTTTCTCACTCACTTACATGTAACCACCTGCTCTCCCTTTAGATCGATTTACACTAAAACAGACAGCAACACAGGCATAAACAATGAACTTATTATTATGGAAAACCAGATGATGAAAATCAAACACTTTTGAAGAGTGAGTGTATGAAATAGGATTAATAGGATTAAGGCATGCCTTCACTATAAAAAAAAAAAAAAAAAAAAAAAGGGCACTTTTGGCATCCAGGGAAAATGGGCAGGGGTTTGGGCACCCCTCTGCATGTGCCTGTGTAGCCCTGTCCTCAGGTAAAACTGTTCGGTTCTCCTAAAAAGCAAGCTGGTTTGCTTTTTACTTCTTATATAATATATATATATATATATATATATATATATATATATATATAGCCACACCAAAGTGCAAAGTGGCTCAAAGGCGGACTGATAATCCTGTAACATCTGAGTTTATTGTAATGTACTGTAATGACACATCCAGCGAGAAACTGACCATAACGAAGACATGTGCCAAATTTGACGACATGCATGATGTTCAGTATTTTAAGAGGTTAAGAGGCAGGTTGCCTCTGTAAGCCTACTCACAGGATATGAAACGAGTCAATTCATTAGATGTGCTTTAATAAAATCTTTAGCAGAGTAACAGTAACAGATGCAATAAACACTATAGTTGAATTGACAAAAGGAAAAAATATATAAAAAGTGAAAGTAAATGGACAATAACATTGTTCCTGATTTACCCAGTAGGTAAACTGGTAAAAAACACATAATGTTACAAGGTGTTTCACAATTATGCTTTTTGGAGCAATAAGGAACCTTATGTGAAACATTTCAAATCACTTGACTGCGAGTATTTTAATTCACATTAAAAAACCGCACAATATCCGTATACCAATGATGCATATGTACTGGAGGGGCTGTCCAGTAGAGTAGAGGCATCTGACACGATCATCGAATGCTTGAAACCAGGAATCACTGTTCGACAAGGATTGTTCAGTTTCTCATAATCATTATGGTACAATAACCAAAGTTACACTGTAAAAATCCAAAAATAGTAAACACAAGACAAAAATGATTTAAAATAGTATAAGCTTAAGTTGTAACACTGCAAAAACAGTATCCAAAATGGTACACTGGTACAGTTACACTGTAAAAACCATAGACTGTAAATGGTAAAAACATAGCTAAAAAATTGCTGTAAAAACTTTAAAAATCCAATAATAATTGAGTAAAGCCTTGATAAATCTTTAGTCAAACTCTAGTTCAGCATAAACCATTAATAAAACGTGCAACCATAAGTTACACTGTACAAATATATTTTAAAACTGAACTGAAAAATAGTAAAACAGTGAAGTTACACTGTAAAAACCACTAATACAATGTGCAATACAAATATCATATGTACAATAATAAAACTTCAGTGAATCAGTAATACACTTAATTACAATTTGGAAATTGTTTAAAGATCCCCTAAAGTCATGTTTTAAGAAGAGAAACAATATTTCACTGCTTCAGAGACTGTGAGAGGCGTACACCTCTGTTCAATGTGCTGAGTTCTTTGTTCAATGTTCTTGGGGCTGGTTTGACATTTTCTGTCTTTATTTTTGGTTTCCAGTGCAGCAAAAGTAAACAAAGGATGGGGTCATTTCTTGCTTGGGCAGGCAAAAATGGCTGTGTACCTAGCAAGAGGAAAATAGATGCAGAGGTCCAAGTAGGAGTTCTACTCTTGTTTAAGGCTCTAGTTAGGGCAAGATCATCCATAGACTATGTACGAGTACTAAAAAGAATGCACGATCTAGGAGTGTTTCAGAGCAAGTGGTGTCTTGAGGAAGCTGTGTGCAGGCTGGAGGGAGGAGAGCTAGTTTTTAACATGGAGTTGAGATGAGGAGTGGATGACCGTGTGTATGATTGTCTGTGATTGCTTTGTTTTGAGTGGTGTTGTTTTGCCGAAGTTTTTTGGTTTGTAAATGTTTTGTTTTTCTGACTGTTTTCGGGTTGTGAAGGCCCTGTTTGTTTTGTGTTTTGTTTCTTGCTCTGATTAATTGACATGTTGTAGGTAGAAGGCTTGTTAAAACTCAATTCTCTCCCTCCTCTATCTGACACAGAGACACTGATGCACTAGACTAACGCACTAGGCTCAGACCCAAACTCAGTGTCTCCTTCCTCTATCTGACACAGAGAGAGACCCTGAAGAATCAGATCAGTCAGATCCAGTCTCTCAATCAGACTCATGCTCAGACTCAGGATCTCCCTCCGTATGCTCACACTCCTCTTCTATATGACACAGAGCCATTTTGGAACGGTCCCATCTAGACCCAAACGCAGGGTAGAGTGGTTCAGTGAATCTGGAGTGGAAGGTGTGAATGTGGAGCAGTGTGCCAGAGCAAACTCTGTAGAAGGACAGAGAGCCAGCATCCCAGTCGAGATACACTCCTACTTTGTCACAGTAGCTGTAGAAAGGTATAACTGTGGGGATAGAATTGTGAGTGGCTGTATAATACCTATCATTGCAGAACACACTCCAGGACTTGTCACCATTTCCAAGCTTGCAGTCATCATCCTTGCCTCTCCTGACGATTTCTCTGTAAGTCACTCCTATATGAACCATCCCTTCCCACTTGACCTCCCAGTAATGGCGACCAGTGAGACCATTTTCACACAGCAGCTGACAGCACTCAGGAGGATAA
The DNA here is from genome assembly GCF_964638095.1 of Poromitra crassiceps. Lineage (NCBI taxonomy): Eukaryota > Metazoa > Chordata > Actinopteri > Beryciformes > Melamphaidae > Poromitra > Poromitra crassiceps. The sequence continues at coordinate 14,925 of NW_028151449.1, forward strand.
TGATCATCATCATCATCAGGATCATCTTCAGAATATGGCTTCCCCCTCACATCTTCCACCTTTCTCTTGTCTTTAGACACGATGAGCCCTCTGTGTGCTGTCTTTGGGTCCAGTGTGAGTTCACAGGCATCTGATGGAGAGAACAAGACTCAATACAGCAGCAGCTTCTCATCTAATACACATGTGCTGCATTTCCCAATAACAATCGTTCTTACTGGTTATGAAGATTTCCTACAAGCAAATTTAACATCCATAGATTTTTCACCCCTCCAGTCAGTTTTCCTATACCTGTTCCTATACCTGTATAACCATTAGTGAAAACATTCTAATATGTTTGTATATATGTATGTAATCTAATTCTGCACCAAATAACTTACCGTATTTCCTCTATTAGTGGCCTCTATTCCATTACAGGCCTCTGCTCTAATATAGGACGGGGGCACGGCCTGCACGGACAAATAAAGGCCCCTCCCTCAATACAGGCCGGGTCAAAAAAAAAAAACGAAGGAGCAAAAACTACGGTGAATACGGTACTGTAAATTTCCCATAACACAACGCATCTACCGTGTGACGTAACCGGACGTAACGCAGACGAGAGAAATAAAAACAAACATGGCACCAACCAAACGAACCAGACGAAAGTTTGACGTTAAGTTTAAAGAGAGCGTTGTGCAATATGCAGCGGAAAATTTGGTACAGTGTGATGTGGAATCAGCCCTTCAAGCAGAGCCTGCATGATGCCTACGACCAGTGGATAGCTGGGGACGCAGATAAGCAGTACACAGCTGGAGGTGGAAACCTAAAAGCGCCTGCCCGACGCCTGCTTGTGGACTGGGTGATCGCCGCCTGGGACAAGCTGGACAAGGATCTGATCAAAAAGTCCTTCCAAGTTTGTGGACAGTCTGTGAAAACTGACGGGAGTGAAGACAACCTCATCCACTGCTTCAAGCAGGGACAGCCCTGCACCGCTGGACGGGAGGCTCTCGTCCAGCTGCGTCAGCGGGACCAGGAGAACAGACAGGCAGCCGAGGATGAGGAAGATGAAGAGGAACTGGTCAACAATTAACTTGTTGTTCTGGATAATGTTGATGATGATGAGGACGCAGAGGATACCGACATACTAGATGAGGAGGAGGATACTGAGTGAGTGAGTGACCACCAATATTTATTTGCGTTGTTTGGTTTTGTAACCTGTAGGTTAGGTCACGCCCTGGCATGCCCATAGGTTATTACCCTTGCGACACAACCAATCCAGTTAGATCCCATATCAGCCCCCGGAAATAAATACCGGTAACGTAGGTGTCTCCACCTTTCATTCCCCCGGTTGGAGCGTTGCTGTCTGGGCTGCTGAGCGTGTCCTCACACTCCCTGGTTGAGGTAGGCTGAAATGATTGTTTGGTGCGCGCACATTGCCCACTTGTTCAAATGGCTCGCTAAAGCCTGTAACTGTCTTTTAGACGTATCCGTGTGCGGCTGCTGCTGCTCTGGAGACCTGTGTCCCGTCCGACGGGTTGGTACAGCAAGCAAGGTATTGACACTGACTGATCTTTTACCTCACGTGTAACCAATTGATATCCAAACTAATGCATGTGTGTATCCATGTGCTCTGTGATCAGAAGACGGCACGTGAAACCCAGCGTGTGTGTGGCCACAAAACGGCGTGTGAAACCCAGCGTGTGTGTGTGTCCAGCGTGTGGTATCATTCACAGCCAAGGTACAATGTTTGGTAATGGTTACTGTAGTGCATTCGAGGTGTAATTATCATTCATGTATTAATGCTTGTTTTTGTATTTCTTTGTACAGCAGAGACTGCCGCTGCTGTTTTGCCTATAGCAACTCTTTTGTAAAACAAGCCACTTGAAGTGTCTTTTTATTTCTTTGTTTTATTCTCCCAGCGTTTTATAACTAGAAAGGTCATTTAATCTAACTTTATTACCAAACCTGGTTTGAGGATAGATACATCCTATCGAGGTGCCCGGCCACCTTTTATACAGGAGGACAGCAGAGTGGTCCTTTTGGTTTTCAATGTGCATTTGTTTGACAGTGTGCTTTTGTCATATTTTATTGTAGTGTTTGGTGTGGTTTGAACCACGACTGCGACTCCTCTTATACTGTAGGTGGGCTAAGTCCCTCGTATCATCGATATATCCTCCATTCCTAATAACTTGTGTTTGGTTAGTTAGTATTGGCCATTCTACCGACTGAACATTTCTTATGCTGTTCCCATCTTTTTATCAGATTTGTTTTATTGCATAAAATAAATCTATTTTGTATTTGGTATCTCTCTCCCGTCTCTGATTTAACTTGTGGATTCCTGTGCGGGGTGAAACCATATTGGGGGTTACTCTGGTTTAATACCAGTCTTGATTTCATACCAGGTATTCTTTGGGTGAAAGTCCTAAGGTGGCGTTGTCGACATTTTAATACAATTGGCCGAGTTACACTCTGGCTCGGTTACAGTTTTATGCAATATTTTGCAATAAAAGTCATGAAAATAAAGGAGTATGTCCATGAGAGTTTAATATTAAGAAATAAAGGCCTCACTCGAATACAGGCCTCTGCTCTAATATAGGATGGGGGCTCTCTGCGGCTCAGTAAATAAAGGCCCCAGTTACTATTAGAGGAAATACGGTACATTGATAAGAACCAAACGCTAATAAGGGACAGTCCGTTATTTATGAGAGGGGGGGGTATGGTGCAGGGGCGACTTTGTTTTCGTTTTGTTCCTTCACCCTCCCCAGATCTATAAATATTTTTCCATGTCCCTCCCTGAGTGACTGGAGATAAATGCATCACCCTCCCTCCACCATAAATAACCACACTTTATCATATTCACACCAAAGGTATAGAAAATATGACCTTTTCCGATGATTTGGCTATGTTTGATAGCGCCCTATGACATCGGGGGAGAGAGGGGGCGGGGGCATATAACGTTTAGTAGCCTACCCAGCCCATAAACGGCCTCATCTCCTAGTTATAAAGCCGATCGCCCGCTCAGTACCGCTCAGTCCCGCTCCAGTTTCAATCACAACATGTTCGAAAGAGAATGCATCGGTGCATGGCTAATTGAGCCACATGTGAAATCTCCCACTCCCAGCATGCATTGAGGGTAATACATTGACAAGAAATAGCAACCAAATCAGCCTAAATAGGCTAAGTGGTAGATATAAATAATGTTTATGTTAGCACAACATGCAATTGTAGAACCTTTCAATATTGGACAAAATAAAACAATAAAAATCAAAACACAACCCTATGTGAAACATGTATGTAATCCAGGTGCTATATATATCCCTTGCAGATTTAACGTTATTTGGATGAGTGACACTGATGCACTGTGATGTCCGCTCCAGCCTCCAATAAGACTAGCCTACTTCGTGTACACGCCCACTATTTTCTTGCCAGCTGCTGCGACGAGAAGGAAGAGAAACGAGCATGCAGCCGACTCTGCTGAGCTCATGTTATTTGTAGTGAGCAATGCCCATTGCCCAGGCGTTTAAACGCAAATTAAAACACCCTGGCCTTTTTATCTCTTTTATTCTTTTGAGCGGAGCGGTGAGTGCAAGCGGGTGAAATCTGTATCGAGCGGCAAGCGGTCTGGAGCGGAGTCCAGTCACCATACAGGTAAACCATAGATATAAATAGGGGAGTAAACACGAATTTTGGAACGAAAAAACGCATTTAAAAATATATACAAAATACAAAAAATGAAAGTTGTATAACCCTCCCTAAAGCCAAAATAAAAAACACAAGTCCATCCCCAGTACTCAAAAAAATATTTGATACCCCTCCCCCTTTCTGCACCATACCCCCCCTCTCATAAATAACGAACAGTCCCTAAGTTGTTCCACTGCAACATCATGTTGTCAAAAAAGCACAACAGGCTTTGTCTCTTGTCTTCAATCTGCGTTCCAACTGAGAACATCTGGTACAAACACCGGTGTAACATTAGCCATAAGCCGCTTTCACACACAAATCGCACAATATTGCAGTTCAGAAGGCCCGCAAAGCTGGCAGCCTCACCACAGAAATTGCTTTCACACAGAGCCAAGCAGCACCACCACATTCCCGTCCTGGGGTGTGCTTTCAGGTGACACCCACCCCTCCCGGATTGAAATGAGGCGAGGGGAGGAATTTCCACCCAGCTCCTCCTAGCCTAAATGAACATTTTCATAGGTTAGTGTGGCCTAGGCTACTGTATGATGAACGAATTCTCCATGTGTTCTTCACATGCAGCATGGTAACAAGGCTTTCAATATTCATCTGATCGACTTTATGGATCACAGATGCACCATCATGTATTAGGTACAAGACTAATTCTTATCTTTTGGTTCCAGTTTTTTGTAAAGCAAATTATCCCCATGAAGTAGCCTAATTAGTGTCCGTTCTGAAAGACGGCGCCCGCATATCAAACAGCTGCAGTCTGCATAACGTTCGTCGGGGGAATAGTATAGGCTATGAATGCACATGACTACTATAACGTTAGTAGTTTTTGTAAGGGAACGCACAACTGGCTAGCGAGACAGATTGCAGTTCTGGAGCTGGTTTCCAGAGGGAATATCCTCAGACCGACTCGCCACAGTGCCCATTCGCACCTCTGTTCCGTGTTGCCGCTCCTACGCTTTCAGATGGAGGCGGGTTGGAGAGTAATCCGGCGCTGTGACTAGTTCCACACACGCGGATCACATTTTCTGTGTATTTTATCGCTTTCAAGGCCGGTGTGAAAGCGGTTATAGATGATGCAGCATTAATATCAACAACCGGCCAACGCATTTCAAAGATGATGACGCCTCCGTGGAAAGAGTCCAACTGGTTAACAGTTGAAACGTTTGGTGCGTTTTGAGCTTGAGCACAAAATTTGGTTATTTGTCAAAAAATACAGTGGCAAACAGTTAAATCAACATTGCCAGGTCATGACTCACCAACACATGAAATATCTTAAAAATTAAAAAATACACTAGAGGGGGGCTTTAAGATGCTACAATGTACTTTATGATCTCTGGCTTACGATACTTTTGGGAAACATTTATTATTGTAGATTTATTAGAAACTTGCTAAACCATTTGATTATAACACATGATGTCAGCCATCATTCTGATCCACAGTATCTGAATGAATGGACGTCACTTAGAGGCCATTTACACCTGGCATTAACATGCATTTTGGGTGATCCGATTGCAATCCGATTGCAATCTGATCACCCAAAACGCATGTTTGGGTACTGTGGATACTGTGGTGTACAGTAGATGGACTTATTTCAGTAGTTGAATGTGTGCTGCTTTGTTTTCATGAATCAAACTAAATACTAGGGCTGTCACTTTTTATTCGAAATTCGAATTTAACTTTGAATGTGGGGGAAGAGGGCATGTTCGAATGTATAATTGACCTGTTCGAATTTTTTAATTTTTTATTATTATTATTATTATTATTATTATTATTTTTTTAATTAACCAAAATTAACCAAATGCTGCTTGCTGGTAATGTTAATCCGATGTCAGAAAAAGTCTGTGTCGCGTTAGTCTCTTCTGAGAAAGTTTATCTCCAGGGTCTGAAAAGTTGTCTCGAGTTGGATGCAGCAAAAATTTTAAAAAAAAAATCAATTAACCAAAAAACTTCGAATATATTCGAACATTTTGCGGGCAATTAAAGTTCATTCAAACTTTATTTTGGGAAAAAGTGACAGCCCTACTAAATACACACTTACATTTCCTCACACCTCCTTGTTTCAGCCACTCCTCTCCATCAGGTTCCACCCTGGGGAATAAACAAAAACAGACCAGCAGATTATCTTTGATTATGGAACAATTGACATTTCAATATCAACAATTTCCACTCATATCCTCCATTAAACAATAATTTATATTCCTGGTCTTCTCAGTGTGACAGAGAAAATGTGTGACTGTCGGCCTTCTAACAGAGGTTGCCTCTCTATACCTGAGAGATTTCAATCTCCAGTGTGGATCAATCACGCCAGCACGTAGCAGGTTCAGTCCTGCGGCTCCTGGATTATTGTACCTCAGGTCCAGCTCTCTCAGATGGGAGGGGTTGGAGCTCAGAGCTGAGGCCAGATAAGCAAAGCCTTCCTCTGTGAGCAGACAGCCTGACAGCCTGCGCACGCGCACACACACACACACACACACAAACACACACACAAACACACACACACACACACACACACACACACACACACAGAGCAAACAGTTCCGTTTGATATTTATATTGTGACCAGTGATATATATTTAATAAAATCAAAAAAATCTGTGGGGGTCTTCTTTGACCAACACTTAAATTTTGAATGCCATGTTAAGAAACTGGTCCAATCATGTTTCATTCAATTAAGAAATACTGCTGGTGTGACAGATCATCACTGCGAGGTCCACCTTTCCTACACATAAGATGATGGTTTTGCATGTTCTAGGTATTGGTTATAGTGGGGCAGCATAGCTCACTATATGAGACCAATCGTTCATTTTGTGATAAAAGTGCCAAATTTGGCACAGAAATAGCTTAATGTAGAAGACATCTGGATATTGTGGCAGTGCAGATTAGCATTTTTATGACCATTTTCCAAAATGGCTGCCAGCCGTAGCTCAACATTTGAGACCAATTGTTCATTTTGTGATACAAGCACCAAATTTTGCAGATGTGTTCAGAGATATATTCTGAACAAAACTGGATATTGGGCCATCACAAATTTGCCCCCTGGTGGCCGTGGCAGGCATTTTTCAAAATGGCGACCAGCGGTTTGTCAACATTTCCTATCCCATTGGATCCACATGCAATACCAGACATAATATAGATCCTAGTAAGTCTGAGAACCAAATGAAAATACTCATTCAAAATGATATGGACTTTTACAAAGTAATTAGTCACTTCATTATGTGTGTAGACTACATTATAGGCCTATTAGTGCGGCTACTGTTCATTTAGTGATAAAAGCGACAAATTGGGCACAGAAATAGCTTAATATATGTAGAAGACATCTGGATATTGGGACGTTGCATAGCATCAAAATCCTACTATGAGCTGATCTCTTGTGGTTGCACGAGTGGTTGCAGAAAGTGTTGCAAGTACAAAAAGGCTGCACTTCAGTGCACAGGCCTTTGCTTCTGTGAGGGAGGATGTGCTAGTGAGTATGATTTATGAATACCATTCATTTAAATTGGAGTAGTTTATTCCTTTCATATTATACTTGGTATACATACTGTACTTGGTAACCATTTTATAAAAGCAATAGCTCACTTCAGGCGTTTTATGGAGTTTTTCCTGGAGGGAGATTGTTGCTTTCTCTGCTTTCTGGTTTTGGTGGACAATAACCGTTGCTTCTGGGCAACTCTGTAAGTGCAGTACCATTTCATAAGGTGGTCAAGAGTGCAATCTATCACATGACGTCCTTCAGATGAGACGTTAAACCGAGGTCCTGACTCTCTGTGGTCATTAAAGATCCCATCGGTACTCTTCACAAGAGTAGGGGTGTGACCCCGGTGCCCTGGCTAAATTCCCAAACAGGCCTTCCTTCAATCGTGGTCACCTAATCATCCCTTGTTACTTAATTGGCACATTCAGTCTTCAACTCTCCACTGTGATAGGCTGATGTGTGGTGAGCATTCTGGCACAAAATGGCTGCCGTGCATCACCCAGGTGGGTGCTACACATCGGTGGTGGATGAGTTGAGTTCCCTCCCCTGATAGGTGAAGCGCTTTGAGTGTCTTGAAAGGTGCTATTTAAATCCAATCAATTATTATTAGGACGGTGAAAACATGGATCGACGTGATATCACGTCAATGGCAGGGAAAGGGCGCTGAAAGGAAACTGGCTGGCCTTCCAGACGCTACACGTCACTTCTGCTTCGCTTCAGCGTCTGGTGTGTTTGCACCGTAACAGAAGGAAATCAGGAAACCACCAAGTGTAATTGTCTGCACTCTGCAATATAAACAGTTGACATAAAGGCCTAAATATTCTTCTGCATCAAACCACTCACCGAATGCGTCGCGGCTGGCGAGCCCGCCAGCGCAGCCTGCGTGCAGCTCCTTGAAAATGTGACTTGGCGCTGCTGATGCGAACAGCGCGAGTATAATAATTATACTCGCGTATAATAATGATATATATATAATAATAATTACCTACGGGAATTTGTGTAACTTTTTATTGTTGAATTAGTTGTTAATGTCATTGATGCTACTGCTGCTGTAACGCCAGAATTTGAATAAAAGTACTCTATCTATCTATCTATCTATCTATCTATCATATAATGTAGATGGGGAGATAACAGGAGAAAGTGAAAGCTGTTACCAAGTATATATGTGCTACATTCTCTCCTTGGGCTAACTTCTAGTCTTTGAAATCCTAGTGAAATCACACAGTTACTCATTTTGCTGTCGACTCCCCGGCGACCCCTTGTCAAGCTGACGTTCGAGTATATAGGACTAGCTGCCACCGGCAAGGCTCCAAGTCAAGGCAGATGCAGCAGTATATTTCAGCATTAAAGATCGAGTTTGTGTTTCGAGGCAGTAAGGAGAGGAAAATCATACAGGGTTCAGGTATTTTCACTGGCATTGAAATGTGCATATATCCAGAATTTAAATGACTAGTGCAGTGCCCGTTCCCCCCTGGCACCACCCTGTGGGCGCTTCCCCCCCGCACACACACTGCACTCTGTCAGCTCCCCCTAAGCGCAAGTTTGAAGTCGATCCAACAAACGGTTCTCGAGATACGTGAAGGACAGACATACAGACAGTCCTGGAATAAGTCCAAATTGCATTAAAGGCAGCACCACACTCCATCGGGGACCGAGCAGCGCACTCCCCAAGTTTGAAGTCACAATCGGACAAATGTTTCTCGAGATAAACTGCTTTTTGTGTTTCCAGTATCGGACAAATGTTTCTCGAGATAAACTGCTTTTTGTGTTGCCAGTAAGTGGCACTATGTCAAATTGCAAAAAATTCAGCGCCGCACTACTTCGAGTTCCCAGGAGCACACTCCCCAAGTTTGAAGTCAATCGGATGAACGGTTCTCAAGATAAACCACTTTTTGTGTTTCCAGTAGGTGGCGCTGTGCTGAATTGCACAAAATTCGGCAGTGCTGTCAGGTTCCCAGCAGCACACTTACCAAGTTTGAAGTCGATCAGATGAATGGCTATGGAGATAAACCTCTTTTTGTGTTGCCAGTACGTGGCGCTATGCCAAATTGCAGGGAATTCAGCTCCCTGCACTGTGTTGAGTTCCCATCAGTGCACTCCCCAAAGTTGAAGTCGATCGGACGAACGGTTCTTGAGATAAACCACATTTTCTATGTTGCCAGTAGGTGGCGCTATGCTGCATTGCACGAAAACAGGGCATTGCACTGCACAATAGGGCACACTCCCAAAGTTTGAAGTCGATCCGACCAACGGTTCTCGATGGCATGCAGCAGATGATGCTCATCCATAAGCAGTGGTGGAAATGGCCAGGTTTTATTCTGGGAACCCTACTTACACAGGATGGGGGTTCCCAGAAGTGGCGTTGCGCTAGAGCAGAGGTTTTCAAATGTTTTTCAGCCAAGGACCCCTTATAAGATAGAAAATATACCGGGGACCCCCTCATTCTGATTTGTGATTTTGGGCTCAGCTTGTTTCCATGGTAACGTGCTTGACATTTAAATTGATAGGTTTGTCAGATTAGAATGTAATCCATGAACCATTTTAGATTTAAAGCATAACATATTTTCGTTGAACTATGAACAAAAACTTTTCGCGGACCCCCTGGCAAAGTGCCATTTGAGAACC
>NW_028151449.1:24887-51425 GCF_964638095.1 Poromitra crassiceps
CCGTGCTCCATTACCCATTTAAAAATATGATGTTACCGCGAATTCACGGTTCAGTACGTGCAAAATACATGCCATCCTAAAAAACATTGTTGCCATTTTGAAAGCAAGGGCCGTGAGATAGCTATTGGCTCCAACAATATTTCACAATGAGTTTCACTTTCATATATCAGTTATCCTTTCGTCTAAGTAGATATCACCTCTAGTTGTGGTACTGTATGGTTCACTCGTGACTGATTGACCTCTCAAGACTGATAAGACTAGCATGACATGCCGTGGTTTCTGATGCATTATAAGATGTATTTATCTCCCATATCTTTGGGAAATTTCTTTAGGGTGTGCAATAAGCCTTAATATGTTTCCTCATTATTTATTAACCCACTATAGCAAAGTGTATGCATCTTTACACATATCTCTAAATCTATATTCCTGGTATCCATCGTTGTCCCTGCTTGTCGGGGTGTTTGGTGACGGTTGATTAGGCCTCAGTGCCCCTGTCCTTCACCACCGGCCTACTTTATTCCTTTACAATATTAATGAGGTCCAGTCCCCTCAGAGGAGCAGGACGTCCTAAAAGCCTCTCCCTGACTCCCAGGCCTGCTGGGTGGGGAGAGCGACTCTATTTGACCCCATGGGCCACTGTTGGTTGTAATTGACCTTTTTTACAGCAGCCATGTTCCGTCTAAAAGGCAGGGTAGACATTAGCCTGGGTAAACCCAGCCTCCACGTGACCTCTATTGGCTCATTTCCACCACATATAACAGCACAGTACAGCTCTACTCGACCTGGTCTTACTCATCTCTACTTGATATAGACCCTGTTTCCATAGCAAGTTTACTCGCATCCGCCCACACCTGGTCGTCATGGTGACCGCATATCTGTCCTCCGCCCATAGCTGAAGTAGGCTATAACATATAACGTTAAAATTAAATCCATACACGGAACTTTTTTTTTTTTTTTTATATATTTTATTTAGCAATTTAGATTTTTTTAGAACACAGAAAAACAAACCAAAAACAAACACAGATACAGTAAAAGAAAAGAAAGAAAAAACATACATACACTAGTACCACCAGTTACAGCTTGTAAATATACATAAATTATGCTTGCAAATATATATACAGTACATATATACAAATGAGTGGGATCCCACGCGAGGGAGGAAGACCGGCCGGTCGAGTCACCCATCACCCCTAACCTCGTCAAGGTAGGCCAGAAACGGGTCCCAAATAGTTTGAAATCTCCCAGGTGAGTTGGTCCTCAAGAACCTGAGTCTCTCCATTCGTATGATGGAGATCATGTCCGCCAACCACAACTGAAAACAGGGTGGAGTGGGGGACTTCCATTTCTGCAGAATGAGTTTCTTGGCAACAATTGTCCCCTGTGACAGAGACTGCTGCACAGCTGTAGGGAAGTTCAGAGAGGACTCCGAGCAGCCGAAGATGGCGAGTTCTGCCTCCGGCTGAAGGGTTATTTTGTAGGCCTTAGAGTACCAATCAAATATTTTGGCCCAAATCCGGTCAGTAAAGGGCACGACCAAAAGGCATGAGACAGAGTGCCCTCCGACACCCGACACCTGTCACACAGTGGTGAGACAGATGAGTAAATCTTGTGCAATTTCTGCTTCGAATAGTGAAGACGGTGAGTAACTTTAAATTGGATCAGCTGGTGTCTACTATTAACTGAGCCGAGTTGTATCATAGACAGACTCCTATCCCATATAATGTCAGACAAGTCAATGCCAAGTTCCCCCTGCCACGCTTCTCTAATCCTCTCAGTAGAGGCCGTGGTGCAATTGTCAAACAAACATACAAATCTCGAAATTAGATGCTTGGAGTGAGGAGGGCTCAGCAATACATCAAAAAAAGCATGGTCATTTGGGAGTGCTTCAAAGGTACGAATCTTGGATCGAACATAATTTCTGACTTGAAGAAATCTGAGCCAATTCGTGCCAGGCAACCCAAACTTCCTCTTCAGCAGATCAAATGATGCAAAGTGACCATCTATGTATAGGTCTTTGATGGAAACTAGCCCTTTCTCACTCCAGGCATGATAGTGTCTGTCTGACCATGGAGCCAAAAAAGAGTGGTTGAAACAAATTGGCGTATGGACAGAAACATCTGGTAGACTCAAAACACTCCTAACTTCATACACGGAACTTTTAAACTGGTTATGAAATACTGGTGCCTCTAAATGACCTACAGTGTACATGGGCAAATGTGACAATCGGCTAGGAGAATGGATATCACTTTGTTGTTACTCAAACTCACATGCATGCACTGCGCGGGGGATGGGAGTTGCGCTACGGGCAGAAGGGAAGCCTCTACCCCGGCGGCCTCTCACCAGGCAAGACCGTGGCTTCACTAAACCCCCGCCTCCGGCCTAGCGGAGCCAAGCCAAGCGGCTTCCCGAGGAGCAGACTTTTTCTCTCTCAAAACAATTGAAAATGTTAAAGCTGAGCAAGGAGATCGATTTTATTTCACCAGAGCAGAAGGCAGCAACACAAAAGACTGATGGAAATAACAGAAGAGAGGGTAAGCCCCACTAAACTGGTATCCAGCATTGACAGTAGACAGTAAACACGATTCTGCCTGACCAATCAGTCGTCTGCAGTGTTTTCACGTCACGGTATGGTACCGGGTTCACAGCGCTGGAACCAGGGACCAAAACTAGCACAACTCAACCCCGACTCAACCCGGGCTGTCCACGTTTTTGATGGGTGGAATGGGACAAAAAAGCGAGACGAGCTTGGACGGGGCCGCGCTGATACCAGCGGTGGAAATGGGCCATAAGAAACTTACGCTACAGGCATAGCCTGTGACGTCACATTGAAGGCTGGGTTTACCCAGGCTAGGTAGACATAGGTGCAACCAAAACATTAATGAGGGTTTCCAACTTCCTTCCAATCCAATAGGTGCTCCAGTGCTGGGGCCCTCATTAATGTTCTGGTTGCACCTGTGTTTATCCTGCCTTTTAGAGACAAAATGGCCACTGTGAAAAAGGCCCATTGGCCGGAGAGAGCAGTCTGATCAAGGCAAACATACAGGAAATAAAGAGAACTACACAGGTGGGTGCTACACATCGGTGGAGGATGAGTTGAGTCTCTGCCCAACTGGCAAAGGTAAAACAGGAAAACAAAAAGAAGAGGTTCAAGTGATGTACTGAAACACACTCTGGCAGCCATATTGGACGTCTCTCGAGCAGCGATAGACCTTAAAAAAATAAAATAATGATCACTTGTTATGCACAAGCTACAAAAGGTGGCCATTTGGGTCAGTATTCCATGTACAACATGATGTGCTACTTCACCACAGTGGCTGTTTCCCAAATATCTTCAGAGCAGGGTCAGAGAGCACCTACAGCACATGCGCTACGCAGGCTGATTTGCGTCTTTATTACAATATAAGATACGTGGCACCTGGTATTATCCCACATAATCACAGACACGGGTCAGAGAACTAATCAGCCTTCTGTCTCACCTACAGCACATCACTGCTACAGTACTGCACTCACCTCACTATTACGCACTGCAATATATAATAAACCTTGTTTGGAGTACATTAACCTGGCGCACAACAATGGTAATGTGCACCCCGAGGGGGATACAGGCATTATTGACTTCCTGTTCCTGGAATGTTGTCTCCTGACTCTTAACTGAACACGTTAAGTTTTGCACTGCAGGCATGGAGGCGTGTGTGGAAAGCCAATCCTATAATAAGAATGTCAATTGTCTGTGTGCGAGTGAGCAGAGTGTGTTCGGCCACAGCCGTTTTACGTGCGATCGCGCTGAATCTTTCACGAAGTGTGAAGAGCACCCCCTGTGGGTGACCTAACGGAGCCGTATCTTTGAATTGGGTAATTAGGGCTGACTGAATGGGCCGAAATGGCTCATTAGTGAGTCAATACAGGTTCAGCACCACCGAGAGCTTCATTTGTTAGTGACTGATGGAGCTTACCAGAGTGGAGGAGCACAGCTGAGCGGAGTTGAAATCAACCAGGGAAGTGGACTAGGAAAACCCTGTGGGGAGAGAGAGGAGAGGCTGCATGCCAACTCTGTGAGCGAGGCCTGACTACTGTAAATGGCCAGTGATTGTGTGTGTGTGTGTGTGTGTGTGTGTGTGTGAGTGAGTGAATGTGTGTGTGTGTGTGTGTGTGTGTGTGAGTGAGTGTGTGTGTGTGTGTGTGTGTGAGTGATTGAGTGAGTGAGTGAATGTGTGTGTGTGTGTGTGTGTGTGTGAGTGAGTGAATGTGTGTGTGTGTGTGTGTGTGTGTGTGTGTGTGTGAGTGAGTGAATGTGTGTGTGTGTGTGTGTGTGTGTGAGTGAGTGAATGTGTGTGTGTGTGTGTGTGTGAGTGATTGAGTGAGTGAGTGAATGTGTGTGTGTGTGTGTGTGTGTGTGTGTGTGTGTGTGTGTGTGTGAGTGAGTGAGTGAGTGAAACCATGCTGTTTGCATGTATGTGGATTAACTCCCCGCTCCCAAAACATCCTGGATAACCGTGGTGTCACTATTTGATTATATTATTAAATTAATGGTTTCTTTTAATATGACACATTTGGGGGGGGTTTATGGAACAGAAAACAAATCCCCAAATTTATATTTTTCACTTTAAAGACATTTCACTTGGTGGAACGTCTACATATTTTTTTACATGTAGGTCTACACAGTAATTATTTTTTTAATGTGGCATACCGAGGTTGGAGCAAATAAAACGGATAAAAACAAAAACAAAAACTGCTTTGTTGCAGTTTGATTGCGATAAGTATGACTTTTGACTCTTTTCAGAATGAGAGCAAGCAAGTGAATACCAATAGGACGTAGTTGCGTGGGTGGATTATTTGGAAGAGAGCCAAATTGGTGAGTAAACAATTAAAAGTTGAATGGTTTCTTTTCCTCCCCGATCTGCATGTTTGAATCATGAAAATGCAACAGGTACATAGCTGCATCAGGCTATATCTACTAACTGTATTCGAGAGATAACTTTTGTGGGGTGAAATACATTGAAAACGGGTCAGATGTGACTTGAATGCCACATTACCGCGACCACTATGGCAGCCGACTTTTGGGCAAACAGGCGCTCCCGTTTTGTGAAGATCATCTTGTCTAATGAAACATATTTTACATCCAAGAGACCTTGGATGATATTGAGCTGTCTGTTTGTTTGTGTGAGACGTGTGGTCTGTGACCAGTGGTAGGTCCACTAAAAGCCTAAGAAAACAGCATGTCTATTTCTGTAGCTTGACAAGATAAAGCTGTGTTGGCCTCACCCTGATCATCACACATAATTATGGGTGACCACCGTGTGCCTGGAATACTGTATTTGAGATGGGAATGGACTTGTGTTTGTAAAGTGATTATGTGGGATGCACATACATGGGGGTATGTGTTTTATTTGGTGGAAATGCTTTGCTCGTCTCAAAAACTGTTTCAAGTTTATTTGCCAGTTAGAAAAGGATATCGTCTGGAGATGGAAAATAGTCTTGGACATGCCAAAGAGCTTGAATACCTTTCTTTATGGTGTAACAGTTTATATGGTTGTGAAGTGTGTTAACATTATCTCATGTGTGGGCCTTATTAGAAATTAAAGTCATATGCGTGTAGGAAGGAAGAAAGTTATCCAAACTTACTGTTCTATTAGCAATTAAAAGACAAGTGATTTGCTAAGAATTTGTGTAATAAATAATCTAGAATGCACTTGCTGATCAAGATCAATTATGTAAAGCCAAAGCATTTGCATGCATTCATTATTTTCATTGTCAGTAGATTCAGTGAGTTCAGTTCAACAGAATGAAGCAACCTCTTTGTATAGAAACAACACTCAAAGGGCCATGCAAAGAAAGTGCAGGGTGTCATTCATATCCCAAGAGACCAATAGGCTGCATGATCAGTTGTAGAGCAGACAGTCTAATGTTGAGGCACCTGGAATTTGCTTAGGTCAGAAGATAAGCCAAAATAAAGTGGGCAGTTGACTGATCCTATCATTATACAAATAGGAACTGCTGTTTGCAAAATCCCCCAGGAAGACCACAACTCCAAAATATGGACGACAACAGCCACAATGTTTCTTTTCAACACATAAAGCCGACTTCATTTTTTTAAACGGACACATTTCCACATCGTGTCTTTGTCAAAGCTTGACACCCACTCTTCTTCCCTCCTGTGGATAGACTCAGTTGTGCCAATCAACACAGCACATCAATTATGCTAAATGCCGCAGAAATAGAGAAAAATAATATACAATCACCATTTCACATATTCAAAAGCACTGTTTGTGGCACCGTTGACAGGAGAGAAGACAAGTGTGTTATAGTTCAAACTATGCAAGAAGCACTGACAAAGACACAACATGGAAAGTTTGAAACAATACAGTGAGCATCATGTGTTCAAAAGGCCCCTTGTGGTTACAGTCCATTCTTGGGGGTTATTGTCTTCCTCACTAGACTGCATGCAGATTTGACTCTTCTTGACAAGCACCCCCGTCTGCCATCTTGTTGTTGTGTTACCTCTTACCAAGAATTGTTGCTTCTTAAAGAAATACACCATACTGTACGTTTTTGGGAGATTGTCCCATTGGTCAATATACCTGTTAATTGATGAGAACTTATAAATGTGTTTTCACTAGATCAATAGCTGACCTTTTAAAATCTTGTTAAAGGTTAGCTACTTAGCATTTAGCCAGTGTTTGGCAAGTTACTGAAAATTGGTAATTAGTTACAGTTACTAGTTACTTCCCTCAAAAAGTAATGTAATTACCTTAAAGTTACTAGTTACTTCAAAGTAATTAGTTACTAGGAACAGTAACTTTTGCGTTACTTTTAAAAGTCTGCTTCGATTGATATTAATGCACACATTATGTTAGTGTTGCTGTGCCACAGTGTGGCATTGAACATTCACTTATTCGGGAGGCTTATAGCCTCTGGGGCTCTGGCTGCAGGTGCAGCTCTCTCCCCGGACTAGGTCTGAGGATCAGAAACCGGATAATCCTGAAGTGAAGGATTCAGGAAGTTGTCCCTTAGTTTCATGTCCTAAAGTAACTAGTAGCTAGCCCAGTTACTATTGTAGTAACTGTAACTGAGTTACTACATTTTAAAAGTAATTAGTTACATTACTAGTTACTGCAAGAAGTAGTTAAGTTACAGTAACTAGTTACTTAGTAACTAGTTACTCCCAACACTGCATTTAGCTTTAGAGCTGCTGCAAGGTTTCATTTTCTCACTTCTGAGATGACGCTATTAGTGTCCTGGTATTATTCAACAAAGTGCGAAGTGTTAACGTGAAGCCCTGCAGCCAGCTGCCCCGGGGCTCCATGCAAATGGATGACTTTGTATGATTTCATCACTTAAAGGATATTAGTTGACCAACGGGCCATTTCCACAAAACTTGGGGGTATTCCGTTCAATTTGAAATTCAAATTGGCTTCTATTTTTTTCTTTACAAGAAAGGTCGTTTCAGCATTTACCTGCTTCCGTTAGTATGCATTATATATTTAAGTACTGAAACTACTCCCATTTCAATGTAATCAAAGTAATACCAAACTAGGATTATGTAGTCTCATGCTAAATGTGTGTATACGTGTGTATATTATTATACATACACTATATAGATTATTTACATACATGT
This sequence comes from Poromitra crassiceps, assembly GCF_964638095.1. Taxonomy (NCBI): domain Eukaryota; kingdom Metazoa; phylum Chordata; class Actinopteri; order Beryciformes; family Melamphaidae; genus Poromitra; species Poromitra crassiceps. The sequence goes on from NW_028151449.1 coordinate 32,503, forward strand.
TATATCAACACAATATTATTTGACTATGCACTTAATGCCTCTACTGTGCAAACACAAGCTGTAGGCTCTATAATGTCATCAACACTACGAGTCCGTTGACTTAAACATTATTTAAATAAAACCAAAACCAGCATCTCATTCCCCAGTTATTTTTGCAAACTGTTTCCATGAATTCTTCTTGAAGTGGTATCATTCACAATGTCTTCTCCAGATGTAGTTTTATAAGGAGATAACCCAAACTGCATGGTCTATTTATCACATACTCTTTTTATTTTTTACATGTCAGCCCATATTTTTTGAAAACCGATGTGTAAGTGTTTCTATAATGGGATCCATGTCATCAAAAGGAAAATGGGCATTGTTTGCTGCTTTTCCTTTCAATTCAACAGCTGATTTTGCTCTTAAGCACATTATACAGCATATGGAAAAAACATTAAAATCTCACCAACCTTACAGGAGTAAAGCAGGGCCTGAAAGTCAAACCCAACCATGCTCCTTTGCAAAGCGAACTTTAATTAATTCACCCATTCAAAGCAAATAGATGAGGAGACAAGCTTCTGGGCAGGTTACATCAACAGAGCTGTTTATCAAAATAAGCAGCCAGTCCAGAGTGGTCAGCCTATTGATTTTGCTGCCAAATATAATCTGTTTCACCATCATAAATCTGCGTCTGACATCTGCACAAAGCCCTGTTTTAGCCAAACACTGCCAAGTAAGGCTGTTTATTCACCGATGGCCTGATAGTCTCCATGACAACGCTCACTACAATTAGACAACTGTAATCCCGCCTTCTAACATGCACAGCTAATTATTTCGGCCGGAGCCGGAGACAAAACGTTCAGAGGGGAGATGGAGAGCCAACGATGGCATCCTGGTGTGCTGCTCTCTCACTGTCAACTCTCAATCTGCTCCACACAGCTTTAATAAGGCCTGCACATACACACACAATGCAGAAGACAACAAAAACAAGTCAATCCATAATGTCTTGTTTGTTTTATCTGAAAGAACATGTGCACTCTACAAACTATCACTGACGCTCCCACGTCCTTCTGATGTTGAGTTACAGACTCTTCTGCACAATCCACATCTCAACCGTCTCAAAGCTTAAAGGATATCTTCACCCAAAACATTTGTGGAGTTTCACAGCAAAACACTGTCGCAGAATTCTCCTAAACAATTTAAGTGGATGGGGACCAAATTTCAAACGTAAAAAATAATAAAAGAATAATAATAATCCATACTCCATAATCTCCAGAAGCCCCGAGATACCTAGTTGACTTGAAAGATCAAGATTTACACCCAGTTTTTAGCTGAAATCTTCACAGGAACCATGTGCTCCAAGAAGAAGTGGTCGAGCTAATGTAGCCAGTGATTTTCTGCTCAAAACAGGGTGTAAATTACATCTTTTCAAGTCAACTTGGTAAGTCTCCCTAATATTTTGTACATTCAGTGTGCTGTATATTGAGCCAGCATAAACTACTATATACCATAAGAAAATGTCTCCCAGGTTGGTTATTGGTGACGAAGAAAAGAATGAAGAATTCATTCCTGTCCAATTGACATTGTCAATGCATATCCATAAGTTGCTAAATGGGGTTCATTGTGAAGGTCAGGCTGTGTTTTTTGGGTTGCGTCCACATGACTCCAAAGACAGCAGCACCGCATGCCTTCTCTCCTCCCCGTCCTGCTCTCTCCTGTTGACTCAGACAGCAACACTATTCCCAGGAAGCCCTGCTGCACAGCACCGACCATGTTAACAGAAAAAACTCATTTGCCATGTATTGTTAAAAATTTTATTAATAGCAATTTATGTCACTCAGTGAGGGTCTCCCCAAGAAAAGGGGGAAGGGGGAGAAAGAAACATTGGGGCCTTGTACAAATCTATCAGTCAAGTTGTCAGAAAAATTTGTTCTCATGCAATATAAATAGGCCGCGAGTCTGTGGGTAGAGAGATGGGATCTGTTTCTGAGAGGGCGAGCGCCTGGCTGTGTAGAGACTCCCAGTAAAACAGGTCACGCTGTTCACATCATGAAGCCTCAATCACAAACAAATGTTTTATTTAAAGAGCCTAAGCGTTGTTTACTCCACTCTGCTTACTCTCTCCTTCTCCTCTCTTCCTCTCCCACCCTGCCGCTCGCTGTGTGTGTTCAGCACATTTGAATGCTGCGAGCGTACACTAACAGGAAACAACAACACGTCTGACAGGAAGCTCTACCCTGTCATGTAAAGGAACAAATAGGTGGGCACGGAGCTAAACGAACAAATTGCACCGACACCGTTGAATAAATGAAGCGTTCGGGGAGTACAAATGTGTTAACCGCTGCACAACTTGCAGCTACTGTAAATAAGCCCGTGTTCCGCGCGTGTTTGCCGAGTGGATGGGAGGGTAAATGGGTGTAAAGCGCACGCAGAAGTGGGGCTTTTGGCGTCTTTGTCACCGACAAAGACGCCAGGCTAATGCTAAATGCTAATGCTAAATGCTAATGCTGTCCTGCAGGTTGCGGTATCGTCAGAAGCTGTCAAGTTGTTATGAGGCTCCTGAAGGATCTGGGCCGGGTCACAGTCCCACTGTCCTATCGACTGCATCTGTGACCGAAAGCCAATTCTATTGACAAATCAACACAGGAGATGTCTACTATCAGCCCTAATCTATAGCTATGCTTCCATAATTCTCCCATCAAGGTTGTTGTCTCCTTATCCAACAACAAGCGGACATGCCTCGACTCTGCGCACTGCGCCGGGGGTTCTTCTGCTACAAATCTGCACTTTGATGACATTCATTCCACATTTTGCACGGTGCCATCTTCAGCAAATGACGTGCTACTCAGAAGCACATTAAAAGTGAGTGTTTCATTTCATTAGCGTGGCTGTTGTTGTTTTTCACGTCGGGAAGGCTCCTGTTTTGCATACGATGAGATGATTGTGTGTATGAGTGGTGGGGGGGGGGGGGGGTTGTGAGGGCGGGTGAGTGGTCCTTAATGTGGTGGACAGTGATCAGCAGTGCCACCCCCCCCTCCCCCCCCCCCCCCCCCCACCATATTCCCCCTCCAAGGACCGCGGGCCATCTCATTTACATTCCCTGTTGGTGGACAGCGCACTACAGATCCGGTAAGGCTCCTGCACGCTCGCCGCCCTGCAGCGCCGACCCAATGTGCGCGTAGCGCTGCAAACGTCAGCCAAGGAGGATTTCACACAGGTTAAAGCTTCTAAATGAAAGCAGTTATTCTCATGACTAATTCATGAGATGCTGAATTATGGCTGTCTGACAAACAAGAGAAAGTTAAGTACAACGAGCAAAACGAGGCACGGCGCCGGATTGTGCGAGGCGACTGCGGGAACTGAGGGACGCAGTGTAACAATCAAGACAACAGCGTCTGACCCTGGTCAAATGCAGCTACATGCTCCAAACCTCGGGGCGTTTGATGTGTGTGTTTTTTCTCCCCTAACAGAGAAAATGTGTGTTTTTAGCTGCAGGCCAGGAAGACGCAGAGAGGGAGAGAGAGGGATTGTGGAAAGCCCAGGCAGGGGTGCAGCTCCGCTGGCCGGAGTCCGGCTCTTCACATCATGTCCTCCTGCAGCAGCACTCACAACAGCACCACACAGTGAGACCAAAGGTGAAGGGTAGGGAGGTCAGCACACACACACACACACACACACACACACACACACACACACACGCACACACACACACACACACACACACACACACACACACACATTTCCCCATCTCCCTCTTCATCTGCCACTTTCTTCACTTCATCCCCCTATACCCCTCCTCCCCTCTTCTCCTCCCCTCCCGATCCACCTGCATTCACTCTCAAGCCACCAAAGCACTGAGAGTCAAGGTTAACCGGCCTGTTATCCATCTAAAACAACAACAAAAGGGACGTGGAGTGACAGTGGTCTCTTTTGAATTGTTCAAAGAGAACGCATAAAAGCGCGCGTAAAACCCGCCGTCGATCTCGATAACAAAGCAGGGTGACACGAAGGAAAAATAGCACTTCAAACGACGCGAACAAGACAGTGGCGACAATATGTGGGGAGTTTTCCCACAGACTGTGATCACTCACACAGGTGAAAAACATTTGAAATGGATGAAATGGGCGTCGCAGCAGCTCGTTGGAGCTCAGATCAATGCTGAGAGACGAGAGAAATAAATAAAGGAAAACAACACGCACAAGTCTTTTTTCCTCTGCCTGTTATTTACCTGCTGAGAGCACATGTCATCACTGGGCCATTTAGATGACAGCCAGGCCCAGTGCTCTGGAGGCAGAGACCATCTCTTCCCCCAGGGCAAGAAACATCATTAACATTATTATTGTTTGACTTCTTTTCTTTTTTCTCTCTCTCCCATAATTCAAAGGAGTTGTATTTACATGCCGGATCTACAGTATTGACTGAATAATTTCTATAGAGTCTGAATATGCAAAGAGGCTCTCAAACACTAGAAAAATACATACCCTACGTGCAATTATGTAAATTGTCTTTGGTTATTCATTCAGTTATTCACCCTTGTATTCGCTCATGCATTCATTTGCCATATTAGGGGCTGGCAGTGATGCCCCGAAAGCGCCAGGCCCCGCCCCCTCCACAGGCTCTGTGGGCAGACAATGGGCCGAGGGAAAATCCCCCCCTCTCTCCACCGGAGTTGTGGCGTAAAGTTGACCCGCGCGCAGCACTCCGCACCATATGGAGAGTGATCGCTTTGAAGAGGCCAGCACACCGGTGCACAACAAAGAGCAAGACCCACTGCACGTACACACACACACACACACACACCCCACACACACACACACACACACAGGCACATATGTGTGCATGCATGTGTACGTATGCATGACCTTACACATCCGTGCACACATACACACATACTGTACACATATGCGTAAGCACTATAAGTCATAGACAAACCTATGGCTTTTGCTTTTGCATCTCAGACATGTTGAAGAGGCATGAATGAATGAAATAAAAATGAAAGATGGTTTATATGAAGAAAAAATATGAAGGTTCCGGCCAGCAAAAATAGACTACAATAAAGATCATACATGAAAGAGAACAATATGGTAAATGATAAAGGAAATGCAACGTCTTCAAAGTATAGATCAAAACAAAGTTTTACACAGCCCCAGGCAAGTCTGCTTCAGTACTACAGCTTGAAAGTAGTGTATATTTTAGTGACTTCAATGCAGGTTTTTTTCCCCTCATAAATAAAATGGCAAAATGCTAACGTTCATGTTGAATGCCACGCCAGTACTGTATACAGTAAGCTCATAAATATGCTCTCCAATTTTTGGCAAGCCCATGGGTGGGTCATTGCAAAGATTGATGTCCACAAGGACTGACGTGAAAAATGCACACATAATGTTCAGCACACATGGTTCTGATCACACTTTTGACCTCGACGTAACCCGCAATCACTAATTTCGGGCTTGTTTCCATACATAGAGGGAGTCCGGTATTAAAGGTGACATGCGCACACACACACATACACACACACACACATGCTTAAAAAAATAAAGAAATGCACTGTGTCATAACGAACCAGTCATATTGAGACATTTTAATTTTTACATGGCTTTACTGTATAATGTAATAGATGGCGTATGCAGGCATTGACATACAGGTGTGCGTGTGTGTGTGTGTGTGTGCGTGTGTGTGTGTGTGTGTTGGTGTGAGTGGGTGGGTGGTCAGGTGGGGTGTTGCGTGAGGAATTATGTTATTTCTTCCACCCGCTCTCTCTTGCATACACTTCCATTCATTAGGATTTATGCATTAAAAGCGGGTGGAAATTGGTATTCATTTGGCAAGAAACGCAGGGCTGAAGCGCGGGTAGAGGTCACGTTCAGTAACGTGGGTACCGTGAGCACAGCCCACCAGCATTGAAACGGCAAAATGGGGAAAACAAACCGCCAACACATAATACAGTATACTGTAATGTAGCATTACACAACGTACGCTGAGGACATAGTCTGATATGAGGCGTTGCTGAGACACTGTCCCATTGTTGACCAGTTTCATGCCAAAAATATAAAAATAAATAAATAAAATAAATTCAAGTATTCACAATGTTTCGCTCCAGAACGATATCCTTGTCAGGGTGGAAAAGCCTGTGAAACAGCATTATCATGGGGCAGTAAAACTCTCCACTGGACCCTACAGTACATACTGGAACTCTTTAGGGTGGGTTAGTAATACAGTGGAATCCGCTTATAGTGATCAACCGCTTATATTGATCAAAAAGCTTGGTCCCGAATCATTCCTATACACATGCTGTGTACATAATTAGCTTATCGTGATCAATACTCACTCAATACTTACAGTGATCTTTTTGGGCCTTGTCCCACCTGAAAACAATGGAACAAATGTTTAAAACTACACTATTTTTTTTATTTCTTTACTTACAAACTGCCAAAAATCAGCCAATGAGATACAGCAGCGATACTCGGTGCATGTCTGTCTGTATATGGAGAGACCGAGGCATCTCTGTCTGCGGAGAGATGTCGACGCGAGACCGCTGTGTTTGAAACAGCTGGAGGCCTAACTTACTGTATGGATTTTTAAAGTCAATAACATTACTTTAAACATTCCTTTACTTATACTGCGTTCATGTAATACATATACAAATGTCAATAAGATGGTAATCTGCATGAGAAATAAAGAAAAAGAAAAAAATCTGTTATAATGATCATCTGCTTATAGTGATCACTATAAGAGTGCACTTGTATAGCCATGTAGAAAGATAGTCATATGTGCAGCTGGAAGTACTCAAATTCTTCCTCGAGCACCTGGCTACAGTGCCAATTTCAGCTAAAAACAGGGTGTAAATGATGCGTTTTCAAGTCAACTTGGCATCACAGGGCTTGTGGAGACTTGGATTACACCAGGTGAACAGTTCTTTTTTTAAACGTTTTTGCTCGTGACCCTGTTCACACTCAGCAGACAGCTCCATTTCTCCAAACTGGGACCGCGCCGGCTGCATTCTACTGCATGTAGTACACTGACTTAACTGTCTGCAAGTACCTCATACAACCACACATCAATCACAACTATCCATTTAAGGCAGCAGGGTGATGCAGCAGGTGTAACTGCATCATTTTAGGCGGGGAACCCCCTAACCCTAATTATGTCCTCTATCTGCAGTGACGTCACCCACTTTTCATTTCAGAAAACACGCGACTCATTATCCAAGCTGCACCTGCTTGTACGGTAATACTCTAAATATCCACATAAAGTCCTGAACATCCACATAAAGTCGACAGTCACAGTTTTTCGAGAAGTAAATTCGCCAGCTCTTCAGTTTGACTACTCATGAACCACTGTGGAGCTATGTGTGCTAAAACGCTCGTCTGAAGCGAAATAAGAAGCAGCTTTAATTGAAATAAGGACAGACACGTACGTATTCCTTTGAAACTTGTAAACATGGGCACTTTCCACGGCATCTTTCAGAGTGCATTTCTCTCGTACAGTAAGTGCAAGTCGTCCCTGTGCGTCCGCCACATGCCGGGCGCGGCGCGGCGGGCTGCGTGTTTGGGTAAACTGCGTAACAAATTGGAGAAAAAAGGCACACAGTAAACTCCCTCCTGGACAATAGCGTGCTGTATTATTAATACAGCAGCATAGGTCCTGGCGCTGTAACCTGCTAAGATGGGAACATGATCATCGATGATATCAAGGTGACTGAACACACACTGAGCGCTGGGCCCCAGCAGCTGCTGTTCAGCCTCACGCTGTGGACTGGGTGCCTGGCTGCATAATTGGGAATTATTAAACACGGCTCTAGCAGCGAGGTGATCATGAAATTGTATTTTCCGTCTTGAGGGATGAAAGCAAGAATTAAAATGTTCCCGTTTGTTAGGAAGAGAAGGAAGGGGGGGGGGGGGGGGGGGGGGAGGCAATTGAAGAGTCTTGTCCTAAACCTCCCATGATTCGATTTATTTTAAGTAACAAAGGAAATGCATTTGGACAAGCGGGGAGATGGATGACAGAGACTGCTGTAGTAAATTGTGGATTGTTGTAAATTGCAATCTGAATAAATATTTCAGCAGCAACTGGAGCGACATGGAGAAATGCAGGTCAATGTTGTCTTCTTCTTTTCTTTTCTTTTGAATAAAGGTGACAGATAGAAACGGCAAACGAAGGCCTCTGCAAACTGAGACTGAATGGAGCTTATTAATGATCATGATGCTGACAGACATTGCACAGTACACGAGAAAATCTGCATTATGAATCAAGCATTGAGGTTTTTAACCAGCGTTGTATCATTACAAAATCACTAGTATATCTGAAAACTGTTTTGCAGGCATTTATTTAGTTTGACAGTTATTGAGAGTTGATTTGAGTTAAGTTGTGGACCAGTGATGTCATTCATGCACAAATCACATCACTGGTCCACAACTTAACTCAAATCAACTGTCACACTAAATGAATGGCTGCAAAACTTTCAGACAGTTTTCAGATATACTAGTGATTTTGTAATGATACAAAGCTGGTTGAAATTCAACAGTGTTCCTTTAAATACACGCATCAAACCGCACAATGTCAACATTTAAAAATACTCTACCGGTAACGTCAGAGTATGAGGCAATGGCAGCCCTGCTCAACTTCAACAAAATATGAAATTCAAACTTTGTAAAGAGACGCAAATCAGAAAAGTGTGACATGCGGCGTGTGTATTTGAAATGAGTTCAGCTCACTGGAATCATTAGTTTGGAGCTGGGAGCAGAACATTTTCCTCTACAGCAGCAGTTTCAAATCACAATGCAATAATATTCCCAGTCTAATCTGAAATGATGCTGGTGGAAAAAAGGAGGCGAGTGGCTTGATGTGGCAAAGGAGCAGAGGATGTTAGTGATTGGCCCATATTGCTCATGCTCTCATGGATTACTTAATTATCAGCCCGTGCTGACGTTCTGCTCTGTTAATGGCAGGCAATATGGCCTTTACCTCACTTAAGGAATAAATTGTATTACTCCATCTCCCTCCATCTTGTAACGAACACACCCTCCCACACACACACACACACACACACACACACACACACACACACACACACACACACACACACACACACACACACACACACACACACACACATAAACATCCCTCCCCTCCTCTCATCACTGCTCATATAGATCATTTCAGCTGGAATGGGATGGTTACTGAAGGAAATCCCACAGTGAGATCCAGCGCTATTACACAATAACAATTTCTTTAATTGGGCATCTCTGCCTATTCTCCCCGCAACCAGTTTTCTCCGTCTTGGCAAAAATCTGGGATTGGATCCTCATTGACACACGCTGGGTTTATGATTCTGAATCATGAGGAGCGCGACTTCTCAGAGAAATTGCTATTGCCTCAGTGGGAAGCATTGTTGTGAGCAGAGGTTTTGAAATGGGGGCGGGGATTAAGTTAATCATGAACTCAGTGAGTCAGAGAGCTGTGGCAGGCTGCGGCCGCGCCAGCATCAATACGAGAAGCACCGTGAGGAGGAACACAGGGAGGGAATAGGTATCGGTGTCATCAGGGGGGTCAGTACATTAGCAACTACAGGTAGGTATCCTGTCATCAGGGGGCTCAGTGTGTTAGCAACTACAGGTAGGTATCCTGTCATCAGGGGGTCAGTGTGTTAGCAACTACAGGTAGGTATCCTGTCATCAGGGGGTCAGTGTGTTAGCAACTACAGGTAGGTATCCTGTCATCAGGGGGTCAGTGTGTTAGCAACTACAGGTAGGTATCCTGTCATCAGGGGGGTCAGTGTGTTAGCACCTACAGGTAGGTATCCTGTCATCAGGGGGTCAGTGTGTTAGCAACTACAGGTAGGTATCCTGTCATCAGGGGGGTCAGTGTGTTAGCAACTACAGGTAGGTATCCTGTTATCAGGGGGTCAGTGTGTTAGCAACTACAGGTAGGTATCCTGTCATCAGGGGGTCAGTACATTAGCAACTACAGGTAGGTATCCTGTTATCAGGGGGTCAGTGTGTTAGCAACTACAGGTAGGTATCCTGTCATCAGGGGGTCAGTGTGTTAGCAACTACAGTTAGGTATCCTATCATCAGGGGGTCAGTGTGTTAGCAACTACAGGTAGGTATCCTGTCATCAGGGGGTCAGTGTGTTAGCAACTACAGGTAGGTATCCTGTCATCAGGGGGTCAGTGTGTTAGCACCTACAGGTAGGTATCCTGTCATCAGGGGGTCAGTACATTAGCAACTACAGGTAGGTATCCTATCATCAGGGGGTCAGTGTGTTAGCAACTATAGGTAGGTATCCTGTCATCAGGGGGTCAGTACATTAGCAACTACAGGTAGGTATCCTGTTATCAGGGGGTCAGCACATTAGCAACTACAGGTAGGTATCCTGTTATCAGGGGGTCAGCACATTAGCAACTACAGGTAGGCATCCTATCATCAGGGGGTCAGTGTGTTAGCAACTACAGGTAGGTATCCTGTCATCAGGGGGTCAGTGTGTTAGCAACTACAGGTAGGTATCCTATCCTCAGGGGGTCAGTGTGTTAGCAACTATAGGTAGGTATCCTGTCATCAGGGGGTCAGTACATTAGCAACTACAGGTAGGTATCCTGTCATCAGGGGGTCAGTACATTAGCAACTACAGGTAGGTATCCTGTCATCAGGGGGGTCAGCACATTAGCAACTACAGGTAGGTATCCTGTTATCAGGGGGTCAGCACATTAGCAACTACAGGTAGGTATCCTGTTATCAGGGGGTCAGCACATTAGCAACTACAGGTAGGTATCCTGTCATCAGGGGGTCAGCACATTAGCAACTACAGGTAGGTATCCTGTCATCAGGGGGTCAGCACATTAGCAACTACAGGTAGGTATCCTGTCATCAGGGGGTCAGCACATTAGCAACTACAGGTAGGTATCCTGTCATCAGGGGGTCAGCAGGGGGTCAGCACATTAGCAACTACAGGTAGGTATCCTGTCATCAGGGGGTCAGTACATTAGCAACTACAGGTAGGTATCGGTCAGTGTGTTAGAAACTACAGGTAGGTATCCTGTCATCAGGGGGTCAGTACATTAGTAACTACAGGTAGGTATCCTGTCATCAGGGGGTCAGCACATTAGCAACTACAGGTAGGTATCCTGTCATCAGGGGGTCAGTGTGTTAGCAACTACAGGTAGGTATCCTGTCATCAGGGGGTCAGTACATTAGCAACTACAGGTAGGTATCCTGTCATCAGGGGGTCAGCACATTAGCAACTACAGGTAGGTATCCTGTCATCAGGGGGTCAGCACATTAGCAACTACAGGTAGGTATCCTGTCATCAGGGGGTCAGTGTGTTAGCAACTACAGGTAGGTATCCTGTCATCAGGGGGTCAGCACATTAGCAACTACAGGTAGGTATCCTGTCATCAGGGGGTCAGCACATTAGCAACTACAGGTAGGTATCCTGTCATCAGGGGGTCAGCACATTAGCAACTACAGGTAGGTATCCTGTCATCAGGGGGTCAGCACATTAGCAACTACAGTTAGGTATCCTGTTATCAGGGGGTCAGCACATTAGCAACTACAGGTAGGTATCCTGTCATCAGGGGGTCAGCACATTAGCAACTACAGGTAGGTATCCTGTTATCAGGGGGTCAGCACATTAGCAACTACAGGTAGGTATCCTGTCATCAGGGGGGTCAGCACATTAGCAACTACAGGGGGGTATCCTGTTATCAGGGGGTCAGCACATTAGCAACTACAGGGGGGTATCCTGTCATCAGGGGGTCAGTGTGTTAGCAACTACAGGTAGGTATCCTGTCATCAGGGGGTCAGTGTGTTAGCAACTACAGGTAGGTATCCTGTTATCAGGGGGTCAGCACATTAGCAACTACAGGTAGGTATCCTGTCATCAGGGGGTCAGCACATTAGCAACTACAGGTAGGTATCCTGTTATCAGGGGGTCAGCACATTAGCAACTACAGTTAGGTATCCTGTCATCAGGGGGTCAGTGTGTTAGCAACTACAGGTAGGTATCCTGTTATCTGGGGGTCAGCACATTAGCAACTACAGGTAGGTATCCTGTTATCAGGGGGTCAGCACATTAGCAACTACAGGTAGGTATCCTGTCATCAGGGGGTCAGCACATTAGCAACTACAGGTAGGTATCCTGTTATCAGGGGGTCAGCACATTAGCAACTACAGGGGGGTATCCTGTCATCAGGGGGTCAGTGTGTTAGCAACTACAGGTAGGTATCCTGTTATCAGGGGGTCAGCACATTAGCAACTACAGGTAGGTATCCTGTTATCAGGGGGTCAGCACATTAGCAACTACAGGTAGGTATCCTGTTATCAGGGGGTCAGCACATTAGCAACTACAGGTAGGTATCCTGTCATCAGGGGGTCAGCACATTAGCAACTACAGGTAGGTATCCTGTCATCAGGGGGGTCAGCACATTAGCAACTACAGGTAGGTATCCTGTCATCAGGGGGGTCAGCACATTAGCAACTACAGGGGGGTATCCTGTCATCAGGGGGTCAGCACATTAGCAACTACAGGTAGGTATCCTGTCATCAGGGGGTCAGTGTGTTAGCAACTACAGGTAGGTATCCTGTCATCAGGGGGTCAGTGTGTTAGCAACTACAGGTAGGTAACCTGTTATCAGGGGGTCAGTGCATTAGCAACTACAGGTAGGTATCCTGTCATCAGGGGGGTCAGCACATTAGCAACTACAGGTAGGTATCCTGTCATCAGGGGGGTCAGCACATTAGCAACTACAGGTAGGTATCCTGTCATCAGGGGGTCAGTACATTAGCAACTACAGGTAGGTATCCTGTCATCAGGGGGTCAGCACATTAGCAACTACAGGTAGGTATCCTGTCATCAGGGGGGTCAGCACATTAGCAACTACAGGTAGGTATCCTGTCATCAGGGGGTCAGTACATTAGCAACTACAGGTAGGTATCCTGTCATCAGGGGGGTCAGCACATTAGCAACTACAGGTAGGTATCCTGTCATCAGGGGGTCAGTACATTAGCAACTACAGGTAGGTATCCTGTTATCAGGGGGTCAGCACATTAGCAACTACAGGTAGGTATCCTGTTATCAGGGGGTCAGCACATTAGCAACTACAGGGGGGTATCCTGTCATCAGGGGGTCAGCACATTAGCAACTACAGGTAGGTATCCTGTCATCAGGGGGTCAGTGTGTTAGCAACTACAGGTAGGTATCCTGTCATCAGGGGGTCAGCACATTAGCAACTACAGGGGGGTCACATTTTGAAATGCAGGGTGGCAGAGGCAGAGTAGGGTGGGCTGCCCCTGCCATCCTGCACTTTCGGAAATTTGCATATAGGGTCTCAGCTGTTGCGAATTGGCGCTTGTTTAATAATGGCGGGATACAGAAACGTGCCACAATTCTTCCCTATAAAATGGCTTGTTAGAATGGCTTGAAGAAGCTGTGTCCCTTGGTTTCAATGAGGGAATGATAACAATCTTAACAACCAATTTGGGAGAATCTGAAAAAGACTTGATGCAGAAACCTTCTCCTATAATGTGGCAAGAGTCAGCTGAAGAAAAATAAGCATGTGAAATTCAAAATGTCAGGTATCTCTTTAAATCCCTCATAAGAGAGTGCACATGACTGTGTCATTACCATAAAGTGTAATTAAACCCTTCATTCCAGTGCTTCAGCTCCTGAGTCACGGTGCCTCAGAGTGACTACGGTAGATGACAGCAGAGATCTCTGCAGTGGGTAGCTCAGATTCAGACTAGCAGGCCACACACATCCAGCTACAGGACAGGGAGGGCGGTGAGGGAATGTGTGTGTGTGGGGGGTGGAGGCTGGGCTTAGAGTCCTGTTGACCTCATCATCAAGTTATCTTCTCACCAGGAAACCTATTCTCCATGACCAGCAGAAAAGCCGCTCCCAAACATCCGAAACCTGGTTTGCCGCAGGTAGATGTATTCTCCCTCACAGGCCAGTTTTGAGTAAATATCCAGTATTAATATCCACACACGGGTCTTTTGCCAGAGGATTATTGAACATTAATTACATTAGCATTTTCACTCAGACAACAAGGTGGCTTCTTATCTGTGATCTTCAAACTGTGACTGGGAACTATTGATCTGGGCCATGTTGTCATTCAGATGATAATTAGGAGCGGGTTGAGAGGTCAGCCTCCAATCCGTTTGAACATCTGGATGAGAGTTCCTCAAGGACAACAGGAGCTGCAGGATGCCGCCACTGCGTCCAGCCCCGCACGTCTTTATGTGCCTAAGTCCATTATACAAATTATCTCATTAATTCCGCCACTCCAGCAGAGCGGCGCAACAATCGATGTGGACAAAACGCTGGGAAAGTAGCCCAGTCTGACTCTGAGCCCAGTGCACTGTGGGCTTCATACCCACAGAGGCACTGGAGGTATAGGTGAGATACCACAGGACTTTTCTATAGGAGAAAGAGACAGTGTAGATTAACACGTTCCAGAGGGAAATTGCAATGCTTATGAATATGTGACTAGGTGTTAGGAGAGCTGTGGCCTTGTTTCCTGATGACTTCCTCCTATTAGCACAGGTCAGGTGCAAAATGCCAATCTGGACTTTTGCTTCGTCATTTTCGTTGGCCGTCTTATCTTCCTAAGCGAACGCCATTAACAATCATCTGGAAAGATTGTGGAGGGACAACACACTGCGAGTGTCTCATATTATTCTGCAATACCTTTAGAGGTGCTGCTATCACAGGTTAGGCTTATCTATAATTAAAACTGTATTTTAAGCACATGCAAATGGAGATATTAACAGACCCTACATATCCTTCTCGTTGCGATAGGGACAGAGTTCAAATGAATCGTTTTATACGGAGGCATGTTAAAAAAAAGAAGGAAAAAAAAAGTCATTCCATTTATTCTTTTTATGAGTAAATAAAGTTAAACTCCATGAGGGAATTAAATTCTGTCGCCGCTGCATTTATGTTATCATTATACAATGAATAATTCCGTTTGCACGCCGCAAAAGTGCTTACAGCAGAACTTTGGGGGAATCAGCTGAACAAATTGTCTTAGAGATTCCTAAATGGTCTTGTTCAGAGTATTTAGCCGGGGAAAGATCTCCCGCCTTTCGGCTTTTTGCACCGGGCAGTAACACCGCATGCTTGACCACTTCCAACAACGGCTTGTTAATGCCCAGTTCAAAGGAAAAGGTAGTGGAGCAGAGGGACACAACAGATGTGACTGTGGTCGTTTTACCCCAAAGTACACTACAGACAAGCACTGAATGCACTTTGGAACAAGAGAGAAGCCACTGTTGGAGTCTATTGTTATTGCCTGGATATTGTACATAAAGTGCCTGTGGTCCTGTGAGTCAGACGGTTTCTCACACAGTTTCGGTTAACATTATGTTTGCATGTTGCAATGTAAATTAACAAACTAAACTGTACTCGATCCAAATGTGCAGATGCAAAACACAACATGTAAATCAGTGTGTGCCTGGGGAGGATGCAGACAAACAATGCAAATGTTGCCCCCTTGTGGCCCGTGTGCGGTCACAGGTGCTGGGGGGAGCTGGGAGGCATGTGACTGGGACAACAGCAGAGCCACGTTACCTGCTTCTACTGCCCCACAAAACAAAAAGATGCTCCAAACTCAAAGAAAAGATGCAGCACAGTTTTCCCTGCTGCTGGATCTGACATCATGTAGGAATGGACCAATCACAAAACAGGATCAATCAAGCACATGAACATTTGGAAGTGGAGACAATTAGAGGATTGAATGAATTCCTTCATGTGAAAATATTAACCAGAGAGAAAATAATGGAACTAAAAACAACCAAATATTAACTACTGTATTAGGCTACTGTGTTTCAAAACCTTCCTCATGCCCACCACTCCCTTTCTCTCTCTGCTGTCCCTCTCTCTCTCTCTCTCTCTCTCTCTCTCTTTCTCTGCTGTCCCTCTCTCTCTCTCTCTGCTGTCCCCCTCTCTCTCTCTCTCTCTCTCTCTTTCTCTCATTAGAGCAGAGTAAATTTCAATGTCACTTAAAGTCACGGCTGTAATTTATCGGCTCCTTAATACTGACGGACAAAGGTCGTGAGCAGCGCTGTGAGGCGTTCTATCAGGTTTATCTGCGCGGGTCATTAACCTTGACCCGGTGTAAATGCACTTCAGCCCGGGAAGCTTCCCGTCCGGCGGCACGTTTTTATGCCCCCAAGAAGTTCTCCAGCGCGACAGCCACTCCACTGCCCCGCGCTGCTCGAGCGCTTTAAACTCGCCTTAATTGTCATATGGCAGCAAAGCCAACGCAGCTTCTTAATTGATCTGACCTTTCACAGCGCGTTCTAATTTCCAATCCCCGTTTCATTGTTCCATCTGGCACTTTTAAAACGACATCTGGCTGACTGTACTTTAGCCGGTGATCTCTGTACAGTTATTTTTAAACTTAATGTATGCTTCAGCAGATGTTACTTTTTATAGATGAGGAGCTAAAGCTGCACTCAGACACCGGCCCCGCGTCCGCAGCGCTTCCCTCAACCATTCAAATATTGACACCAGAAATTACAAGCCAGGTCGCCGGCAAACTCCGCTATTATGTCGACGACGGGTTCTTATTTTTGTTCCCCCATTAGGTAAACATCAATTCAGCTCTGTTCTCCTCTAATCATCGCCCATAAATAAAACATCAGCTTTCAGTTTATGATCAAATAAACTTTTGTCTTTTCCTGCGTGTCTTTCCATGTCCTGCTTCAGTTTTACATGTCTTTCCATGTCCTGCTTCAGTTTGTCCTGCTTCAGTTTTACAAAATAAATGTTGTCAGTGAGAAGGCAGGGGGATTTGTTGAATAAATAATAAGCAGAACATGAGCTGTCATCAGTCAACCAGTCAAACAGAGAAATGCTATCATTCACCCTCAGTGGTCAGATCACATGGAACAATATGGCCGCCGGTCCCACATCTACACTGGACTCACTGCCAGGAGGCATCTATCATGGGCCGGTGTCACTGAAAAGTATCATTTGAATGGATCAAATATTATCGCGATGAAGACTTTTCTTTTCTTTTTGGTTCAAATTGATTAAAGAGGTTTTCTGCAGTACTTGCTGCTTTGTAGGATCTGTTCTACCATGGGGGCTTCTTTCCCCTCAGCACACTAGTGTCCACCAGATTTTGATAACTCTTTCTAGTCCTGCTCAAAAAGACGAGGAGGAGACGACCGGGTGCGAGAAACCGGATTGTGCTCTCTATCTTACGGTGGCGACGACATCTTGTCGATTTTTACATCCCCCGCTTGAAAACTTCATTTTCTGCTTTGACATTTTCCAATAGATAAATTTCCGATGGCCTGTATTTTCATGGGGAAGTGCGCGGAGATGGCTCTACCTGCAGGGTGTTAAATTAGTGCCATATAATTGACTGATTAAACGCTTATTGATTGCTGAGATCCGGATGGTGGAGACAGGGGATATGGATACTCTTGCCCTTGCGTTTTACTCTGTCCTCTGTACGAGCGAGGCAGCGTCACACACACTGAGCGAATGGGAAACTGATCTCCCAGCAAAAAGCCTGACTATACAGTAGCACTACATTTTTAGGATCTGAGGGTTGTCATCTATAGTTGGACTTTCATCAAGCCTGTTGGAAATTCATCAGGTTTTTAACACTAAACCCAATCTTGTGCAGCTTTGTATGCCCACAAGTGGCCACTTTAATAAATGTGTTATGTTTGTAGAATATTATTTAATATCCAGTATAGGGCAGTGGCTGGAAGTCTCACTGGGCGTTTGGGAGACAGGGATTGACACGCGGCAGCCTCAAGGTCAGAGTCTGCTACTCCCCTGAAAGCCTCCAGCCAGCGATAGACACGTCTTCCCTCCTGAGCCGAGTTGGAGCAAACGCACCACAGAACATCTGTTCACAAACAGCCCTGATGGAGGCGTCCTGACACCCGCGCGCCCGCACTCCCACCACCCTATTCCCTCTCCGGGGCCAGATGGCGGCCCCCGCGCCGCGGCTCCCCTCCTCTCCGCGTCCGGAACAAATCACGAGGCACAAATGGCCCGCAGGTACCCGCCCCAGGCGCGCCTGTGCCACTCACCGCTGACCACCCTCTGGTGGCTTCCAATGTTCCCTTCTGTCAAAAGACAAATTGTCCAACAGACTGCTCTTTTATGAATTCACCCCGCGGTCCATTCCTCAAAAGAGGTTAAGGAAAATCCTTGGCCTGAGCTGCTCAACTTTGAGACACAACTGTGTTGTGTGGAAAGTTCTCCGTCCCCCCCGTGCTCCTGGTGCTCCTGGCTGGAACAGGGGTCCGCTTCCACTTCCTGCACAGCGACTGGCTGTTAATCACCAGGCCAACTGGCACAGATAGCTCACTGCCATCCTGTATATGAGGTGCTTGACCTCTGGATTATGGGCCTTGTTGCCAACATAAGCAGTATATGGGTGAGGAAGGGTACAGTGAGTTATAAATACGACACATCAGAGAACACTTTTCATTGCTTTATATATATATATATATATATATATATATATTTTCTATCATCTTACGGACATTGCCAAAGTTCGGCCGTTTCACAGAGACATTAATGCACTTTTATCACCTCCAGGATGGACTGCTGCAAAGCTCTCCTCTCTACTCTGCCCAAAAAGAAAATTGGACAGTTACAATTAATACAAAACTCTCATAAGCTGCTCGCGTATTGACCAAGACCAGAAGGAGAGCACACATTACACCAGTTTTAAAGTCTCTGCATTGGCTGCCTGCGAGTTTCAGAATTGATTTTAAGATCCTTTTACGTTTTTAAAGCTCTTAATAGCTGTGCACCCAGCTATTTATCAGACCTTCTCTTCGCCTACGAACCAACTAGACCCCTCAGGTCTTCTGGCAGTGGCCTTTAATCACTCCATAACAAAAACCCAGGGTGAAGCGTCTTTTACTTTCTATGGAACAGCCGACCAGAAGACCCGAGACCTGCTAAGGGTG
>NW_028151448.1:0-40000 GCF_964638095.1 Poromitra crassiceps
ACTGTGTGTCAGACAGAGTGGTCAGCAATACGGGAGCACCACAGGGGACGGTCTTCTCTCCCTTCTTCTTCACCATCTACACCACGGACTTCACCTACCACACAGAGTCTTGCCACCTTCAGAAGTTCTCTGACGACTCTCTCTGCGATAGTGGGATGTATCAAAGATGGCGACGACGATGAGTATCGGGATGTGGTGGCCAACTTTGTCACATGGTGTGAGCAGAACCACCTGCAGCTCAACGTGTCAAAGACAAAGGAGCTGGTGGTGGACCTGAGGAGGGTCAAGGCACCGGTGACCCCTGTTTCAATCCACGGGGTCAGTGTTGACATAGTGGAGGATTACAAGTTCCTTGGACTGTACATTGACAATAAACTAGACTGGGCTAAGAACTCTGATGCACTCTACAAGAAGGGGCAAAGCCGTCTCTACTTTCTCAGACGGCTGAGGTCCTTCAACGTCTGCCGAACCATGCTGAGGATGTTCTACGAGTCGGTAGTGGCTAGTGCCTTCCTGTATGCTATTGTGTGCTGGGGCAGCAGGCTGAAGGCAGCGGACACCAACAGACTCAACAACTGATCCGTAAGGCCAGGGACATTGTGGGGCTGGACCTGGGCTCTCTGACTGCGGTGTCAGAGAAGAGAACGTTGTCCAGGCTACGCTCCATCATGAGCAATGACTCGCACCGACTCCACGGCGCGCTAGTCAAACACAGGAGTACATTCAGTGAGAGACTGATTCCACCTAGATGCAATACGGAGAGGCACAGGAAATCATTCCTGCCTGTGGCCATTGGTCTATTTAATGCCTCTCTTAAAAGAGCACCTCGGAGAGGTTTTCTGTGGAGAAACAGAAAACTATCAAATCTGTCAATGAACTCTCAGGAACATGGTGGCCTGAACCTTCTTGATTTTTCCACTCAATACCTTCAAGCTAAATTGGATTAAACAATTTCTTAAGAACCTGACTGCAATTTGTAATTTTATCCCCAATTATATGTTCTCAAAACTCGGTGGCCTTAGATTTGTTTTATTATGCAGTTACAATATTGAAAGAAATCCCCTTAAAATTGGTGAACTTTCACAAGCAAATGCTCCTTTCCTGGTCTTTAATCTATAAACATAATTTCTACAGGTACTACATCTGGAACAATAGAGACATTTTATATAAACACAAATCATTATTTGCATACACAACTCGGCCTCGCCCGCAGCTCGACTGCTGCGTGGCCTTGCCTGCTCTATTGATGTGCAGCCCACAATTGCTCAACTTCGCAACATCAAGTGCTCGAGTGACATCACTGATGATGTCATATACATTGTGACATCATCAGTGACATCACAATTACAGTGACATCACTGATGATGTTATAGACATTGTGACGACCTCATCAGTGAAACAAACAAACAAATTTTGTCCACTCACACACACTATGTTTACATTGCATGTTATCCAGCCTCTCATGTTTAGATACATTTCTGGACATTTTTTGTATATTTTTGAAGTCATGTTTTCGAAGGCTGTGACTCATTTACATTGATATCACAGATCGGCAATACATTTCTAATATTCAATATCTAATTTGACTATTTTTATGAAAAATAAAATACGTTTTCAGGGTTTCATCCAGAATTGTATTGTTGTCCAGGTGGAAACAGCCTAGAGACCATCATGTGACACAAAAACTCTCCACTGAACATAACCTGAATAAAACAGTAAAGAAAATATCATTTCATTGGAGGGTTTACAGACTGTTTTCATGAGGAAGCTCGTCCTGTCAACATAAGGCCCAATGTAAACAGACTTATCCGTTTGACCCTATTCAGAATATCTAAACACATGCTTGGAATGGATGTGTGTGTGTGTGTGTGTGTGTGTGTGTGTGTGTGTGTGTGTGTGTGTGTGTGTGTGTGTGTGTGTGTGTGTGTGTGTGTGTTTCTGCAGGCCTGCTTTAAATGTCACAACTCAACAATAGCATTTTAAAGTGTCAAAAGGTAAAAAAAAAAAAAACAGATTTGGATATAAGCCTGAAAATGGAGTGGTGTATTGTGGTTAGTCAAACAAATCAAATAGATAATCAATGCCAACTCCTTCTCCTCAGTATTGATCTAGAGACCTCAGAGCCAATATTGACCCATATACTGTTTTACTGGACAATCCAGGGACAGTGTTCCAGTCGAGTCACTATATCCCCAGTCCAAGTCCAGAGTTACTGCTTACTGCACAAGCAGTAATGAATACACAAAGTATTAATTATCAAGGCCGTTTTTAGCAATTAACAAGTCCAAGTCCTCATCTCCAACTTCCAAGTCTGAATGCATGAATGCTCAAGTCCAAGTCATCAGTGCTCAAGTACAAGTCGAGTCAAGAGTCCAGAAAACAAGTCCAGGACTCGAGTATTACAACACTGTCTAGGAATTTCACTTTCTATTTGAAGAGGACTTTACCTTTAGGGGGAAATGATCTATTGTTTCTGATGGAATTCCCCAAATGATCAATGACACAATCATGTGTACAGGTATTTAAAAGGTTCTATTTTAGGAGCATGGCACATTCCCATGGCAATTCCCATTAGTCAGACACACACCTTCCGTCAGCCACTGCAAGCAGGCAAACATATAATCCGCTTCCACTCTTTGAAGTTTGAATCCAGTTCGCTTTCGTTTCATCATGTGACCAGGTTTTCCTTTTCACTCATCTGCTTGCATATGATAAGCAGGTATGTGGAGGGGAATGCCACTCATTTTTATCCATATTTTTTTACTCACCTTTTTTTCAGGGCCGGTATGAATCTTTGATGTAAAATCAGTCTAGCAATAGAAAGTGGCCTACTATCAAACTGATGTACCGGTAGTTATATGTGATGAATAGGGTAATAATGAGGATCATTAAAAATATATAAACAAATAAAATGTGTTTACATTCATTTTATGATCATCTCCAACTGGAAGGCAGGAAGAAAGCAAGACATGAGTGCATCATTACCATCCCTGAATCGGAATCACAGAGGTGCCTTAATGCGACAATAATCACGCCACCATCATCATCACTACCACGGCCGGCTGAGTCCAGCTTGACGTTTGTCTAAAGCAGTGATAGTCAACCTGAGGCTCTAGTCTAGAGCCACATGTGACTCATTTATGGGCAGTTGTGACTCTTTTAATTCCTACTTAAAATAAATAAATACATAATTAAATAAACAAAAACTATTTTTTGGTTTGTTGCCCTTGCATAGACCCCCCCCCCCATGTGGCTCCTCCAAGACAAGACTGCGTAACACTGGTAAAGGAGTTGTTTGTGGGTGATTTCCAAATGTACACTAGATTCCTTCAGGATTATGCTACCTTCAAGTGCTGTTGGAAATATCGTAATCATGAAAAGGGCACACTTGAATGGTGAACATGACTGGGGGAAGTGGGCATTTTTGTCCCCAGATGTAACGTTTAGGTGACGAGCTGATCCTAACAGTAACGTTATATTAGGCTACTAAGCTATGCTATTGTTTGGCCTCCTATAAGTAAATCACTCATAGCCTATATTGTTGGATGTTTCAGTTTTCACTATTAGTTTGACTTTTATATGAATTAAAACATCAACTAGTTTGATTTCTCATAACTCTGACCAAAAGCACTTGCACGCACTCCAAGTCACATTTGCAATTTCTGAAGTGTGAAATAAGAGTTTATGAGACACATTTGAAGGCAGCATCACTGTACTTCCTGTTCTCTACTAGTTGACAGTTGACAGCTGACAGCAGTTTCATGTCCCACCATCAGTCAGTTGCAGCTATGATGCGTCCCGTCTTTGTGTCCTTCAGCAACCCACTGAACCCGCTAGAACCTTTAGACCAGCTCAGTGGCCTTGTGGTCTGAGTGTCCGCCCTGAGACTGGGAGGTTGTGAGTTCGATCCCCGGCCGAGTCATACCAAAGACTATAAAAATGGGACCCATTTGCCTCCCTGCTTGGCACTCGGCATCAAAGGGTTGGAATTGGGGGGTTAAATCACCATGTGATTCCCGAGCGCGGCGCACGCTGCTGCTCACCGCTCCCCCAGGGGATGGGTCAAATGCGGAGAACAAATTTCACACATCGTGTGACAATCAATGGGACTTTACTTTACTTTAACCCCCCGACCTGCTCGCTCGTTAACATGTTCCAAGGCACTCAGGATAATCAACCAAAAATGATTTAAACATATCCATCCAAATCTGTAGTGAAGCCCGACACCTAATGGTGAAAAGGTTGGGTACTGAACTGGCCATCTGCTATTGGCTGGTGTTTGTGCCAGGTTACATCACCTTCTGTAGAGTACAACAGGTGATGAAGGCAAGCTGTTGTTTTGAACACCCTCCTCTGAACTCCTGCTTATCGATGGAGATGAGAATCAAGAGGATTAAATGACAAGTCATGATGGGAGCATCCTGGTATAGATGATACAGAACAGGTGTGGTCATGCAGGTTAGATGATACAGAACAGGTGTGGTCATGCAGGTTAGATGATACAGAACAGGTGTGGTCATGCAGGTTAGATGATACAGAACAGGTGTGGTCATGCAGGTTAGATGATACAGAACAGGTGTGGTCATGCAGGTTAGATGATACAGAACAGGTGTGGTCATGCAGGTTAGATGATACAGAACAGGTGTGGTCATGCAGGTTAGATGATACAGAACAGGTGGGCCGCTTTAGCTCAGGAGGTACAGCGGGTCGGCTAATGACGCAAGGGTTGGCGGTTCGATCCCCGCTCCCTCCCAGCTGCTGTCGTTGTGTGCTTGGGCAAGACACTTAACCCTCCTTGCTCCCGATGGTGTGTAGGCACCCTGCGTGGCAGCCATCGGTGTATGAATGGGTGAATGTAGACTATCTACTGATTGTAAAGCGCTATATAAATGCAGGCCATTTACCATTTATTTACCATTCATGCAGGTTGCTGCTGGCACACAGCCAAGTCCCTCCTCCGTGTGCCAGTAATGATGTCATTCAGTCTAAAACGGCAAGTGTCCTATAGGCAAGTCACATGGTCACAGGTGCCATTGTTCTCGACTTTCCCTCACTATATCAATCCATGCATGACACCTGGAATGAAAATAACAGGCCAAGTAGCTTCAGTCAGCACTCATGAAAACACTGTGTTCTGTAATAGCTAAGTCTATATGCTTTGTCAGTAAGTGCTGATGGAAGTCGTTAAATGTCAATAAAAGATCTATTTATTGTTTGAAATGGAACTTGCTCTCGCTGTGTGTGTGTGTACCAGTGAGCGAGTCAGCACGCGCCCGCTGCAGCTATTTAGGTCACTGTGCTTCCTATAATATATGGTCAGGTGACAGCCACATTCGGACTGTTCCACCGCCCTCTAGCGGCGGTCACAGTCACTGCAGCTTGTTATTTTGCCTGGCCACTGAAAAGAGCGTCCGTTTTTGAGACGATGAATCACCCCTAAGAAAAAAGTGTTTCTCATGGGCTGGGCTGTCCCCTTGAAATATTCACTCAGCAGCATTACACCATTACCACAGCAACCAATGCGGTAAATGTTGATCTTCTCGAAAAATGACTCGTCACAAGATAAATTGCATTTCTTCGTATTAAGAAGGCTTTTTGTGGTTTGGTCAACTCCAAATAATTTTTTGCTGTTTTTAAATGGAAGATCACTCCAACAGTAGGCAAATGTTGTTCATCAACTCTACTACAAGCCAAGGAGTCTCTGATCTGTTATCCATCAACTCTACTACAAGCCAAGGAGTCTAGAGATGCTGCGATCGAGATTTTTCAATTCCGATCCGATTTCGATATTTTAGCTCAAAACCGATCCGATTCCGATCAAATTTCGATACCCGATTCGATACCGATTTCGATCCGATACCGATACAGCACATATTTAAGTCTCTCTATTCTGTCTGATAGCTAGCAGGCAACAAACATTTTTAGGGTTAGGTATGTATGTGTGTGCTTTGGTAATATAGTATGTAAACAATTTAGTTCATCTAATTAATTTGATGTAAAACTAAAACATAACAATCAAATTAGGGCTGGGCGATATGGCCCGTGACAAAGCAACATTATTAAATAATTTAGAGCAATGAAACACGCAGAGTAATTAACCTTAAAGACGTTAACTCTCTCACATGTAGGTACACACAATCAGACAGACTCCTGCTGCACTCTCTATAGCCTACATGGAGTAAAGAAACGCTTCAATGAGGTAGCCTATGTGCTCTCAAAACAAACATTTTGGAAGGATTATTCGCTGTAATTATTATTTGAAGTGTCCATATAATGCCACCGCAGATTTTCTGTTGTGGACTCGACTGTGATCTATTTGTCAACTTTACTGCAACGTGAGTAGGCTGTGAACAATTGAGTGCGCATGAGGTAATTAAAAGAAATCAGACAGCGAGTCTGGCCGTATCTGCAAGCCGTGTGCGCACCTGCTGCACTACTACGTTTAGCCTACTACTGCAACATGGCCAATTGAGAGCGCATGAGGTAATTAAAAGAAATGGGGAAGAATAAGAACTGTTTCTGTAGCCTGCCTAGTGCCTACCTACCTCTACCTGCTACCTCCATTTGAAACACTGCGCGGTCACGCCATCCGCACTTTGGGGAAGCGTAGTCGGTCGCGCTATCTGAAGACCATGGATTAATTGAAGAAAGACCGACATGAAAGCAGCAGCACAACTCATCCAGAGCAGGCCTAGGCTACAACTGTTGTCGCGCACGGCAGCATGTGATGTGAGTGTCTGTGTGTGTGTGAGAGAGAGAGAGGGGGGAGAGAGACAGTTATTAGCTGCTTTGCACACCTTGGAAGCTCTGCTGTGCTCCTCCTGCGTCCGGAGACATATTACATTAAATTGGCCGTTGCGGGCTGCTGGGTTGGGCTGGGTTCGGAATTTTCAGATATTTTAACGGGGCGGGCGGGGCGGGCTGGCTCCAATGATGGGTTGGGTTGGGGCGGGCCTTAAAAAAACCTGACCCGCGCATCACTACTGGCCATCCTAGGCTCAACGCGGCCTCTGTGTGCTGCTGCTGCTGCTGCTGCTGCTGCATGCTGGATAGAAATCCTGGAGCGGAGTCATGGAATGGAGTGCTTATATCGGAGCCTTGGATCGGTCATTTTCGCTGGAATCCGATCCGATCCGATCCATGTTTTTTGGCTGATATCGCGCCGATATCCGATCACATGATTGGATCGCAGCATCTCTAAAGGAGTCTGATCTGTTATCCCCCCAAAACACAACAAGCCAAGGAGTCTCTGATCTGTTATCCCCCCAAAACACAACAAGCCAAGGAGTCTCTGATCTGTTATCCCCCCAAAACACAACAAGCCAAGGAGTCTCTGATCTGTTATCCCCCCAAAACACAACAAGCCAAGGAGTCTCTGATCTGTTATCCCCCCAAAACACAACAAGCCAAGGAGTCTCTGATCTGTTATCCCCCCAAAACACAACAAGCCAAGGAGTCTCTGATCTGTTATCCCCCCAAAACACAACAAGCCAAGGAGTCTCTGATCTGTTATCCCCCCAAAACACAACAAGCCAAGGAGTCTGATCTGTTTTCCCCCCAAAACACAAATTAACAGCTAGGTTTGCATCATTCTATGAAATGACCATGACAAACAGTGGAAGGACCTTTCCATCCATTCAAGTTCTGCGTCTCAAAAGTATGTTTAAAGGGCAGAGTGAGACCTCTCGCTTTTTTCCTGCTCTCTGCCTACAGTCGCCCAGCTCAATCCAGGCGAATAGCTTGAATGCTCCTCCTCCTGGCACGTGATGCTTACAGTGAAAGTGAGCATCACATTTCCCACAAAGTGTCTGGAATTCCGTCACATGAAATGGACTCAGGCGGGCAGAACAACTGAACTGTCATCACTTCTTTTATTTACAAAAACACAGGAAAAAAAGCACAACTACAATGAAAAATTACCCAAACGTAATATATCAGACGGCCAAAGAAATGGAGGAAATACATGTGGTTGTTCTCACATGCCGTGGATTCATAGTTAAAACGAAGACAAAAAGACGTGTTTACTGTTGCTGGTGTGGCAGATGATGGTGTTGTGGTTAAAATGAGAGTACTGGACTTCCTCCTCCATGTGCTCTTTGCTGTGCACTTCCTCTTTGCCGCTCTAGAACTTGAACTCTTTGTATTTCTTGGCGCCGCCTCGCGTGTCCTGTGGCTGAGCCTTCCTCTTCTTTTGCTACACAGACAGAGAGGAGGGGGCGGGGCAGAAGAGAGGAGAGGGCGGGGCAGAGGAGAGGAGGGGGCGGGGCAGAAGAGAGGAGGGGGCGGGGCAGAGGAGAGGAGAGTAGAGGAGGGGGCGGGGCAGAAGAGAGGAGAGGAGAGGAGGGGGTGGGGCAGAAGAGAGGAGAGGAGAGGAGGGGGCGGGGCAGAAGAGAGGAGGGGGCAGGGCAGAAGAGAGAGGAGGGGAAGGGGTGGGGCAGAAGAGAGAGGAGAGGAGAGGAAGGGGCAGGGCAGAAGAGAGGAGAGGGCGGGGCAGAAGAGAGGAGAGAGGAGGGGGCGGGGCAGAAGAGAGGAGATGAGAGGAAGGGGCGGGGCAGAAGAGAGAGGAGAGGAGAGGAAGGGGCGGGGCAGAAGAGAGAGGAGAGGAAGGGGCGGGGCAGAAGAGAGAGGAGAGGAGAGGAAGGGGCGGGGCAGAAGAGAGAGGAGAGGAGAGGAAGGGGCAGGGCAGAAGAGAGGAGAGGGCGGGGCAGAAGAGAGGAGAGGAGGGGGCGGGGCGGGGCAGAAGAGAGGGGCGAAGGCAGCAGGGGAATGAGAAAGCAAAAGTCCAGAGGTCAGAGAGAGAGACAGAGATGGAGAGATGGAGAGAGGCAATTAAGATCCAAATGTCATCACAAGGGGAGAACAAATTACAATGCCAACACAGCCTTTTCCTTTAGGATGACAATAAACACTTAGAGGGTTACAGTATAAATGTATCCAGGCAATTACAAATAATAATAACAATAACAATAAATAATGCAAATTGCAATATGAACTTTGAAACTCTTTGGTCCAGGAATCAAGACATGTCATCATACTCCAACTCAGTAAATCCTGCACAGTCACCTATTCTTTGTGTCAACAAAAATCACTTTTCTTTAAATAATTTTCAAGTTCTAAAGAAAAAAGTATGAGGCAGTTTACACCGCCAGTGTGATATACTATCTCAAATCATGGTAATTGGGTTATCGCTCAGCCCCGTTATCCAGCACATCTCAAATGTGAGCGACCTCTCTGTGCTTAATAACTGCAGCAGGACTTGTGTTATTGAGTTAGGAGGAGGAGGAGGGGGCGGGGCTAACAGGGCTTATCTCTCTGCCAGACTGATAAGGAGAAAGGCAAGGACGAGAGCTGCCTGCAAGTTGCTCCCTGCTAACTGTGCTGTGGTCCAGTTTAAACACAGACAGCACAGCAGAACCACCACAGCATCACTGTGCTGTGGTCCAGTTTAAACACAGACAGCACCACTGTGCTGCGGTCCAGTTTAAACGCAGACAGCACCACAGAACCACCACAGCATCACTGTGCTGCGGTCCAGTTTAAACGCAGACAGCACCACAGAACCACCACAGCATGACTCTTTGTTAACTAACATGGGCTGGGGAAAGAGCTCTAGATAATCAACAGGAGCATCTAATAATACACATACTTTGCAATGCTTAATAAGAGTGACCAGATGCACAACTAAAACTCCACTACGACTATCACTACTACCACCGACAGCCTAAAATCTGATGACATGAACTGGTCATGGTTTGACTCACTATAGTGTTCGATCGACCAGCGGAAACTGTAAATGTATTGATATGAAAATCTGACAGAGGATTTGCTCTGAGCGGTGATGAGAATTGGCGTGTCCGTACCTTCTGCTTGGCGGCGTGCTCGGCCACCATGTCGCTGAAGTCCTCCTTCTCCACCTGGGCCTGCTGCTCCCGGACGTGCTCCTCGTACTTCTGGGTCATGGCCATGGGGTCCAGCTCCAGCTCCTCAGGGGCCAGAGCCACCTCCACACCCTGCCACTCCTGCCCAGAGCCTGTCTTACGGCCCGCCATGGTCTGGAGGAGGAAGAAAGAGAGGAGGAGTTTAAAGGACAGTTACTAGGGCTGGGTTAAAAAGAAAGAGAGAGAGAAAAAAAGATATATCGATATCGAATCAATATTCATTTGAAGGAACTGATATCGATTGATGAATCCCAATATCGATCTTGTAATAGAACGCCTTTTCCCGTGGATGCTTTAAGCTTTATCCCCGCTAGACTTGCGTGGTTTGGGTCTTAGCGCAACCAGATCTCGTAAACATCTGTAAACATTCATATTTTTAATAATGCACCAGGTTAGAGGCTTCCTTGTACAATTTACAGCATTGGTTCTTTGATAATCTCTTTCATATCCAAGCAAAATTGGTAACTGCAAGTGAAATATCGATATCAAATCATATCAGAAATCGAATCTAGACCTTGTTGATAGAAATTCTATCGAATCGTGAAATCAGTGGGCGATAACCCAAACCTAAAGGCTACGGGCAGAAGCACCTGCACACGTCCAGAAACCTGTTATCTCCTATTTGCTCAAAAGCGATGTTAGATCGCGGCAAGAAGAACCACCGTTGCCTTTGCACACGTGTACATGCATGAATCAGTGTTGGTATGTTTGGAATGTTTTCCATTGAAACTTGCGTGAGGACATACATGTACATGTCACGGGGACACGTAGACACAGACGTATGTGTAAACAGCGCGGTCTTACCCCCGACATTTCGTAGATGTGTGTGGAGGCCATCATGGCTGCCCCTACGTTGCCAGTTCGTCTCTCTGGGAGCACAGTGTACAGCTGGGGCGTCTCGTTCCTACACACGCACGCACAAACACGCACACGCACGCAAACACACACACACCAAAGTGGTCAAGTAAACAAAGCACACCTGTGTTGTAATAGATGATATTAGTCAGGGCATGAAGCCAACTATCCAAAATGACCGGACCCCCGTTTTGGGGCGAGCCAACTAGGCTTTCAGAACAGAACAGAACAGAACAGAACAGAGCAGAACAGAGCAGCCATTGAAGTGGAAGCTGCTGGTTCACTTCCAACCTTTCCATTAGTGTTAGACTGACACAGGGATGTCACGCTGTTCCAGATGGCCTCAGTGTTTTATTATTTAGGGCAACGCAGTTCTGAGTTTTATGTGTGCAATTCTGAGTGATAAACCTTAAAGAGCATGGAGCAGGGTAATTCCTTTGCTAAATGTATACTTAACCTTGTCCCTATGTCCATTTGAAAAGTTAATGCATCATTAAAAAAAAAAAAAAAAAAGTTTGAAAAAAAATATGGAGAAAAACACCTTCCTTTTTCAGAAGGAAATAACAGACTTTTATTCTGTTAGAAAAAGCCTGCTACGTCACAGTGGGCAGTGGCTTCCGCGTGCGTGTCTCCCTCTCCCCTCCCACTCTCGTCAAATCCATGGTCAAATCAGTCGTATTTCAGGACAGATAGCAGGTCAGGTACGTACGCTAGTCAAAGTCAATCAGTCAGCCAGTTAGTCGGTCGGTTAGTTGGTAGGTTAATCACTAGTTAGTTTTTAGTATATAGTTAGTCATTTAGTCAGTAGCTGCCTGTAGTAAGTCGTTGTCAGTGAGTTTTGGGTCGGGTGTCGCCAGGTTACTGCATGCAGATAACAAGCTGTCAGCTCCACTCTGCTGCTGCTGCCTGTCTGCGTGACACTCTCTTTCTATCTCTCTCTCTCTCTCTCTCTCTCTCGGTGTGTGTGTGTGTGTGTGTGTGTGTGTGTGTGTGTGTGTGTGTGTGTGTGTGTGTGTGTGTCTACGCTGTGTGATACGCTCTCTTCACTCGAGGGAGGGGGAGGCTGCGGCTCCTTCCTGCTGCTCTGCTCTGCTCTGCTCTGCTCTGCTCTGCTCTGCTCTGCTCTGGGGTCCGCTCTGCTGTGAAAAGAGAAAGAAGGAGGAGGAGAAACCGCCACCTCCACAGCCAGCCACCTCACACACCCCAACTGTGCCCGGCTCGCATGCCTCTCGGTCGGCTGGCCGGACAATATGCACCCCGCTGCAGCAGCAGCTTTTCTCACTGTGTTCGGGACTTCGGCTCTCGGCCAGATGGCTGGACACATACGTCACTTTTGCGCGCGCGTGTGTGTGTGTGTGTGTGTGTGTGTGTGTGTGTGTGTGTGTGTGTGTGTGTGCGTGCGTGCGTGTGTGTGTATCGAATTACAGTCCGCACCTCGGCCCGCCTCCGCTCGCTTGTGTGTGTGTCAAATTACAGTCCGCACCTCGGCCCGCCTCCGCTGCTTTCAAGCTCCTTCACAACTCTCTCTCCGCGGTCCGTTGTGGGCTGTTCCTGCTCTCTTTCACTGTCAAAATTAGCCTGAGGACCATCACATGCATGTGCATAAACATTTGCTACCTCCTCTTCCTCCTGAAAACCGGCGTTAGCATCCATAGTGTGTGACTGACAGCCCTGACCTAAGTGACTACAGACAGAGGGACAGACGGGCATGCCTGGCGACTCCCTACACTGACGTCAGAGTTTTGGGGTCCAAGATGTCAAAATAAAAGTTCAAAAAATAAAACGACCCCAGAAGTCACTGTAGTGTATATGTAAGTGTCTTAATGTGAAAATCAAGTTCCTCCATAATTCACCTACACATTGACTGATTGGGGTCTCTAACCTGCCCCATGCTCTTTAAGTCTGGCTTCTTGTCTCATACGTATCTTCATTTTCACTGCTTCCCTGTGTTTTGAATGTCAAAATAAACCAAAAAAGGCCCATTGCAAGAGGCGTACTGCCCCCTAGTGACTACAGCCGGTAATGCAGGTAAGACGGTGGTAAGAAATGAAGGCAGGAAAGAACCATCCGTCCCTAGAGTGATAATGGCCTTCATAGTTATGGTGATGTAAAGGCCAGACCGGGGTGGAAAACTACCAAGAAACAAATATTGTAATTATATTAGTTGATGCCAGAATATTTAATCTGAATCTGAATAAATGACAAATACCATTTGATTAGATGAACACAAAGTCTTAAAAATATAATGGCTGTCGCAAAGGCTTTTTGTTGTTATTGGTTATGTTAAAAAGCAAGTATTGATTGATGACGAGGACTGGTGTGATATATTTGATAATGCCAAAAGAATTTCTGTGTGCAACAGACTGTGGTCGATGCAGCTAAGAATTATACATAAGTGATGTTGCAAATATCACCCAGCCTTCGTCATAAAATGAATGCTAGCCTGTCTCCCCTCTGCCTTAAGTGTAAGATAGAGGTGGGAGATTACGCTCACTGCATATGGTCATGTCCTAAGATAGAACGATACTGGTCAGACATAGTGCAGCAGTTGAGTGTCATCTTTGGTGTGGAGTTGGACCCAGACCCTGTCAGCCTTATTCTTGGTCTTCCCCATAAGAAACTCGTTTATAAACATCACAAACGGCTATTTAATTTATTAACTTTTGCTGCTAGAAAAAATATTCTTTTATTTTGGATTAAAGACAAACCTCCAACAAAGAGGAACTGGCACCAGATAATTATGCAGCTTATGCCTCTGGAGTTCATGACATGTATGCTGCACTCAACAACCGATGTCTTTTATAAAGTGTGGGAGCCTTATTTGAATTATATTGACCCTAACCTAGCAGAGACACTGACTATTGGATACCTCAACCGAAGTGATATTGCCACCTGATTCTTGCCTTTTTGCCTTGTACATCTGATTTAATTTAATTTATTTTATTGTATTCTCATTCATTTGTCCATCCTTTCCTTTACTGTTGTCCACATCTATGTTTTTGCTAACTTGTGAAGTGTCTGAGCTGCCCTGTCTTGTTTGTTTTTGTCGTTGTCTTGTCTTGCAAAATTCAAAAACGGAATAAAAATATTATTGAAGAAAAAAAAAGCAAGTATTGAGTGAGTTACACAAATTGTACTAGTTGCACTTATCTTGTTGACATAAATTGGGTGAGATACACTTTGAGTAATATTTTCAGCTATACCTTCTATCACTGATATACAGTACTGTACTAGTTTATCCATCACACATTGCTGCCAGAGAACATGGGGAACTCATAAATCAAAAGAACAAAATAGTTGAGGCAGTAGAGAGACACTCACCCATCCATGGCCTCCTCGATCTTCTTCTTCCTCAGCTCAATCAGCTCTGGGGT
Source organism: Poromitra crassiceps (assembly GCF_964638095.1). Taxonomy (NCBI): domain Eukaryota; kingdom Metazoa; phylum Chordata; class Actinopteri; order Beryciformes; family Melamphaidae; genus Poromitra; species Poromitra crassiceps. Next base: position 14,168 of record NW_028151448.1, read on the forward strand.
CTCCATGCCGGCGGGCACCGACGAGAAGCCCCCTGGTGTGATCAGCCCACTGGAACACACACACACACACGCGCACGCACGCACGCACGCACGCACGCACACACACACACACACACACACACACACACACACACACACACACACACACACACACACACACACACACACACACACACACACACACGTTAAACAACTAATCAACTCAGCCAACTTATTCAGTCTCAATGCTAATTGAAACGGGTGCTTTAATGGCCAAGTTCAAAGGCCAGTTGATCGTATAATTGCATTGCTAATTATGATAATGGCTGTTTTGAATGTGCAGCACCTGTCTGCTGGTGTGAAGAATCCGGTTTCGTCTGGTTTCTCCTCGTCGCTCTCCTCCTCCTCCTCTTCCTCTGACGACTCCTCGTCTGAAGGCTCCAGCTCTCCCCAGGGTGTGTGGTCCACCTCCTCCTCCTCCGCTTTGGCCTGGACCCACGGACACACACAAACATCTTGTCTCAATGTTCTATTCTGTGCACTGCTGTACATCCTAACATGTGCTGCTGGCCATGTGCAAGACAACCATCTCCAATGACTTGTATCAATTAGCCATCTTTTTAATGTGTCATTGTTTCACAATCATTATTTTGCATTGTGAAAACGTCTTTCAGCTTTCAGTTGTGTTTTAAAAGAGAACACAGAGTTGGAAGGTGGAAATCAATATCACGGTAATCATACGTTTTTTTTTTTTATCGTTATGTCGTCATCACATTGTGTGTCGTCATATACGCAACATCACCTTGGAAGTAAACAAATTAACAAATTAAATTCATCCCAAAGAACCGAATGTTGTGATGTCAAACAACATTGAAATTTCCAAATAATATTCCTTAAACTGTTTCATACAACAACAAAAAAATACATAGATACATTTTCATGGCTGTAAGAACCCTGGACTGAGTTAGGGGTGTGTGTTTGCGTGTGTGTCAGAGTGTCTTATGACCTGGAAATCGCCGGCATTGGTCCCGAACACATCGCCGTACAAAGGTTTGCCCATCTCGTCTACGGGCGGCTTCCCCCAGCCTCCGGCGTGGTAACCAAACGTACAGCTCTGATGATCAGAGGAGGAGGAGAGGAGCAACAATTACAAAGAGATTAAGTCAAATAAAACTAGTTGTGCTGGTGAATTAAGACACATACAAATAAAAATACATACAAATCTAAATAGCACAATTCCTATATTTCCATAACAATATTAGTGGTAGATGGTGCAGGTGGCTCACCTCTGGGATGGGGGAGTTGAGTCCGGGGATCTTCAGGTTGGGGTAGGAGGGAGGGGGGCCGTACCTCTGCATAGCTATCAACCAGGGAGGAGGCACTTTGTGGGAGTTCTGGGGAAGAGAGGAGAACAGATGTTATCAAGTAAGAAAAGGGACAGAGCATAAGATCATTGTATCAGTGTTTTGTAGCAGTGACGTCTGTTCCACACTGTTCATTGTTTTGATTCTCGTACGGGTTGCAAAGCTAAACCTATTCTGGGGAGAAACTGCGCGTACGTCCTATGTTCTGCTCATTTCACAGTGTTATGTTCTTGCTGTGGTTGGCCACTTCTGCTCAATAAATTAAAGGAACCCTGAACCATCTACCTCAAATCATTTGACTGTTGCACTTACGGTATGTCATTTGTCAGACGTAAATAATCAGGGTTGCAACTTGCCACTCTTCTGTAATGATAGATTTCAAGCACTTTCAAGTACTTGATTTTTTATTTATTTAATTCAAGCACTTTCAAGACCTGTAGCAACCCTGAGTAACGGTGGAAGGGGCACTTACGGGTCCGACAGGCATGCCCAGAGCGATACGCAGCTCATCAGACAGGTCGCCTGGCTTCTTCTCTTTCAGTCGAGTCTCAAACTCTTTACCCTGCAGACAGACAGAGACACACGTTAACATGGCACTCTTTACCCTGCAGACAGACAGAGACACACGTTAACATGGCACTCTTTACCCTGCAGACAGACAGAGACACACGTTAACATGGCACCCTGCAGACAGACAGAGACACACGTTAACATGGCACTCTTTACCCTGCAGACAGACAGAGAGACACACGTTAACATGGCACTCTTTACCCTGCAGACAGAGACACACGTTAACATGGCACTCTTTACCCTGCAGACAGACAGAGAGACACACGTTAACATGGCACTCTTTACCCTGCAGACAGAGACACACGTTAACATGGCACTCTTTACCCTGCAGACAGACAGAGACACACGTTAACATGGCACCCTGCAGACAGACAGAGACACACGTTAACATGGCAGCAGCTGGATGCAGTCAGACATGGATGGTGTTTAGTAAGTTGAGACGTTGCAGCAGCTTCAACAGAGAAGATAAAAGATACCCAACAATAAGAAATGGGACAACCAGAACGAGCTGCAAAGAACTTATTCACAAGACAGGTTCTTCTCGGGGATGCAGTACCTCGTAGTACAAGTCTCCGTGGATGGTGAGCTTGGGTTTCATCTGCCATTTGAAGAAGGCGTCGTGGAGCTTCTGGTAGTCTATGTCGATTTTGCCCATCTTGGGACGGACCTTCTCCCTCATTTTGGTCTTCATGGTTTTGGCATCCTCCTGTAGATGGAAAGTGAAGATTCAAAGGTTTGGACACATGATTTTCGCATTCATTTTCTTCGTGATCTTAAAACCATTTTGATCTAAAGGCGTGTATTTGTAATGCTTGAAATGTGTTTCTTAGACAAATATAAATAGTGAATTTGATATGTATGAAATATGACATCATTTTGATTTGTTTAACACATTTTGTTGACTTAATAATTACTGTTATGTTCAGGACCAGAAGGTGATTGAGATTTTAAAAAGTTGCAAAAGTTGGAGGTGGGGCTAAAAAATGAAACTGTTGTGCATTTGACCCATCCAAGCATGAGTCCAGCCACCCACCTTCTCCTGCAGAGCCTCCCTCATCTCCTGGATGCCGGTCCTCTTGATGAACTCTGGCAGCTCGAAGGGCGGTTTCTCAATGCCCCTCTTGCCCTGCAGGTACTTCCTCTTGAAGCACCAGTGGCGCGGCACTGGCACCGTGTTCCTGGTGGCCTTGAGGTGGACCAGCAGCTTGGGCTCCTGGGCCGTCACGTCGTGCATCTCCACCACGTCCGGCCGAGCCACCAGCTGGAGACCAGGGGAAGGAAGAGAGGTTAGATGAACAGTGGCTGTCCTGATTTGTTTCCCCTTCTCTTGGCTGGCTATTGAAAATCTATTTTACTGTGATACTGATAATTATACAATACGTAGTTCGGACGAAGCAATCTGATTGGTCAACTAGACATTTGGATCGTTATATCAAATGAGCATAAGAGCACACCTAGCCGTGCTCAAATGATTTATTAAAAATATCACTCTGCCGGTTGAGACAGACAACAACGTCATTAGCTGTTAGATAATATAGGCATAATGTTTAATAGCCTACGTGGTACAACATGTTTGACCCAAATTAGCTCCAAGAAAAAGAGAGAAATAAACGCTTCACCTCATTATTGGCACTTCAGTGTGCACTTCAGTGTATGGACGTCGGCGCTGCCGCATCACTGTCGTGCCAATAATCACGGTAAAGCGCAGCGCACCATCTCCGGTAATATTGCTTCATTAAATCATGGTTACTACTCTTGATTTGATTTAACTTATTTCACAGTACACTTAGTGTTGTGTATCAGTTTCTCCACTGCTTTTAACTACAGCTATGAAATGTCTCAATATGGTAGAATTATTGGTTGTGGAAATGGTACAAGTTTCTATTTGTGCAGCCCTGATTGAAAGGCAGGCAAAAACCTACTTAGGAGTAGTGCTGCCACTAACGATTATTTTCATAATCGATTAATCTGTCGATTATTTTCTCGATTAATCGATGAGTTGTTTGGTCTATAAAATGTCAGAAAACGGTAGCAAATGACGATCAGTGTTTCCCAAAGTCCAAGATGACGCCCTCAAATGTCTTGTTTTGTCCACGACTCAAAGATAATATCAGTTTACTGTCATACAGGAGTAAAGAAACCAGAAAATATTCACATTTAAGAAGCTGGAATCTGAGAATTTAGACCTTTTCTCTTAAATTTATTTTTTATTTGACCTTTATTTAACCAGGTACTCAAAACGATTATCAAAATAGTTGGCGATTAATTTTCTGTCGATCGATTCATCGTGGCAGCTCTGCTTAGGAGTACAAGGCAGGTCGGATTTACCCCATCAGTAAATTGTCAATCTCAGGAGTTGATTCTCAAAGCACTGTCCTGTAACAGCTTTCTGGCAGCTGTCCTATCTGGACGAGAACTTTCAGCACCCGAGCAAAAGCCAAAACAAACCATAAAAATCATTTGAGAAGACTATTTGATTCCAATTCTTCCATCCGTCCCGTCTCCAGAAGCGTTTGGGGACTTCATCCTAGTCATGAGCTACAGTTTAAAGAAACGCTGTGCCAACACAATGAGCTGCCAGTCAGTGGAGAGCGGCTGAGCACCTGTTTGAGTTCAGCCACAGTCAGCCGGTTCATCCTTCTCAGCTTCTTCTTGGACAGTTTGGGCCCGTCTGTTCTGACGTCCTGCACAGGGAGAACATGGAAAATGGCTCACTTCAATACACTCAATCAAATCATCGTTTATACTGAATTCAAATGCTGCTTCGGTTTAAGGACATTTAAGGAGAAAATGTATCATCTCAAATACACACCATATATACAGTATATATATATATATATATATATATATATATATATATATATATATATATATATATATATATATATATATATATATATATCCCAAACAGATGGAAATGGAAGGATTCAAACCTCATCGCTGTCATCACTGTCTTTCATTAGTTCCTCGAATAATCCCTTCTTCTTCAGTATGGCCGTCTCTGGTTTGTCTGGTTTCTCCGGCTCCTTCTCCTTCTCCTTCTTCACGTCGTCAGTGAGCTAGGAGAGCGGGGCAAAACAGAGTGCTATAAAAAAGGGGGTCTGCCCAGAGGCAAAGGTGCACGATGGCCCTTTCGTTGCAGATTTGCATTGCTGTTGAGAACCGTGTATTCCCACTTTAAGAATGAAACCAAAGCACCAAGCAAACAAATACAGCAAAAATGGCTTAGTTTCCCCTCTAGAGCAGCCTGAGAGAGGGAATCATAAGAACCCTGTAGAGTAGCCTGAGAGAGGGAATCATAAGAACCCTCTAGAGTAGCCTGAGAGAGGGAATCATAAGAACCCTCTAGAGTAGCCTGAGAGGGAGAATCATAAGAACCCTCTAGAGTAGCCTGAGAGAGGGAATCATAAGAACCCTCTAGAGTAGCCTGAGAGGGAGAATCATAAGAACCCTCTAGAGTAGCCTGAGAGAGGGAATCATAAGAACCCTCTAGAGTAGCCTGAGAGGGAGAATCATAAGAACCCTCTAGAGTAGCCTGAGAGAGGGAATCATAAAAAATACAGACCCCTACTGAGGAACAGTTTGGAGCAGGTGGTGAGTCTCACCTTGAAGGCCTCAAAGATCCTCTTGAAGAAGATGAAGTTGGGGTCGTAGATCTCCGGCTCCTCTGTGACGTACTCAATCTCCACCTCAGGCTCCACCTCCTTATCCTTCTCCTTCTCCTTCTCCTTCTCTTTCTCCTTTTCTTTCTCCTTCTCCTTGTCCTTGTCCTTGTCCTTCTCGCCACCCTCCTCCTTCTTCTGCTGCACCGCCTGCTCCCTCTTCTCCTGGGCTCGCTTCTTCTTGTTCTTCTTCTTGCGGTTCCTGCGCTTGCGGTTTTTCTGACGGGAGAAGACGACAAAAAAAACACTACTTTTACACAACTTGAAAAATCTCCCTTCCCAGTTTATTCATCGTTCACACGATCAGGACAACAAAAAGAACTAGCGGGAGTGAAAAGTATGAAAATGTTAAATAGCCTAAAATTTAAAAATCATAATAAAAAAAAAATAAAAAAAAATAAAGGCTGAAATAAAAAGGAAACCTGAAAAATCACATCCCAAAAAGTCAAAGTGAATTGGCCTCTGGATGGATTTCAGGTGTCAATAAGACGTAGACTTACATCCTTCTTGGACATCTGGCTGTCTTCATCGTCCGTCTCGGACATGACAGGAGCAGAGGAGCTGGTCAGATCCATCTCTGTGCCCTCGTCCTCCTCGTCCTCCTCTGCTGACAGGAACACAAGCCAAAGGAAACAGACGCAGCACATCAAAAAGCTAGTACATCCCCACATCCCACCACACGGCTATTATTATACTTGTCAATCTGATCTGATTCTTAACATCGGATTAAATTAGCTCACACCGTCTGAAAACGCTCTCATGTGCCTGCTGTAGCTGTGTTTATTTTATCATCTGTGCTGGATTACTTTACCCCCCCCCACTCTCCCTCCCCATGTCTTTACATCGCTTGTATGAGCATTGTAGCCCCAATCGAGCTCAAAAATAAATACTGTATATCTGGTCTTTAAGATCCAATCGCAATGTGCGCAAAATCCTATTTTTCAGCACCCTGGCCTGTCACTGAATGTGATCTGGCCTGTCACTGAATGTGATCTGGCCTGTCACTGAATGTGATCTGGCCTGATCCAATGATGAAACCTGCACCCAAACAGAAGCTTTCATAAACAGGCCCATATTCTTGACTTGAAATGATCAGGTTTGGGCAGGTTTAACGCTCTTTGTTCCTTCTTTATTGAATAAAGAACGAAATCACTTTAACTGACACCTTTGCATGATATGATCCGATATACTAGCTTTAAACTCCATTGACTCCTTCCTCATATGCCATTAGTGTGACTTTTTCTTCTTCCTCCCCACACTAAAGATGTGACTGACAGACTGCTGCACTAACCTGTGGGGTCCGTGAGCTGCTCCTGTCTGATCTCCTTCAGCTGGAGGATCTTCTCCAGCGCCTGGGGGATCTTGGGCCCGGAGACGCTGGCCTCCTCGCTCTGCCAGACCTGGAGTGGAGACACAAAGATGTCAACAGAGACACAAACAGCAGGGAGGAATCTCCCGCTGGGGACCGACGGGATCGTGTGTGTATATCCCTAAAACTGAAAAGTCATATCCTGATACAAAAAATCATAAAGATATCACATAAAGAGCATAAAGAACCCTGCTTATTGAAACATGTCAACACACAAAGGGGGGAGCGTACCTCTCGGTTGTCCTCCCCTGGAGGCGGGGGCACCCTCTGCCTCTGGCTGGGCATCATGCTGACACCTGGGGGCAGTGGCCCGCGTGGATCCAAACCTACAAACAGGAAGTTCACAGGTGTTACTCAAGGCTGTTGGCTTCTGGTCAAGCAGCAATGCCGGAATGTGATAGCTTACACCTAAAGTGTTGATTCTGAAGCTAACCCTATCCTTAAGTTAACCTAAAGTGTTGATTATGAAGCTAACCCTATCCTTAAGTTAACCTAAAGTGTTGATTATGAAGCTAACTCTGTCCTTAAGTTAACCTAAAGTGTTGATTATGAAGCTAACTATATCCTTAAGTTAACCTAAAGTGTTGATTATGAAGCTAACCCTATCCTTAAGTTAACCTAAAGTGTTGATTATGAAGCTAACTCTGTCCTTAAATTAACCTAAAGTGTTGATTATGAAGCTAACTCTGTCCTTAAATTAACCTAAAGTGTTGATTATGAAGCTAACTCTATCCTTAAGTTAACCTAAAGTGTTGATTATGAAGCTAACCCTATCCTTAAGTTAACCTAAAGTGTTGATTATGAAGCTAACTATATCCTTAAGTTAACCTAAAGTGTTGATTCTGAAGCTAACCCTATCCTTAAGTTAACCTAAAGTGTTGATTATGAAGCTAACTCTGTCCTTAAATTAACCTAAAGTGTTGATTATGAAGCTAACTCTATCCTTAAGTTAACCTAAAGTGTTGATTATGAAGCTAACTATATCCTTAAGTTAACCTAAAGTGTTGATTATGAAGCTAACTATATCCTTAAGTTAACCTAAAGTGTTGATTCTGAAGCTAACTCTGTCCTTAAATTAACCTAAAGTGTTGATTATGAAGCTAACCCTATCCTTAAGTTAACCTAAAGTGTTGATTATGAAGCTAACTATATCCTTAAGTTAACCTAAAGTGTTGATTCTGAAGCTAACCCTATCCTTAAGTTAACCTAAAGTGTTGATTATGAAGCTAACTCTGTCCTTAAATTAACCTAACGGGAGAGACCAAGCCTAACCTCAAAGGAGGAGTGAAACTAAAATGAGTGGTCGACTGACCGATTAATGGCATTTTGTGATCCTCGCCACCGGACGATGCCTACTACACTCACAAAGCAAATCAACAAAAAACATGTCAGTGTGGTTGCTGTGGAACAATGTTAGCGTGCCGCTCCCCCTTGTGTCAATTCCGCCATCCTGTATCGGATGAAGGTTATTTTCATGACTTTTTGCTGTGGTGTAAAGTTTATATTATTTACTCTTTTGGTTTTCTTGATTGCAATAATAACAACATTTATAACGGCATTATATAGGCTATATAATGCCGTATTAAGGCTATAATAGACGCCTCAAGATAACTCTTGCTATGATTTTGCGCTATATAAATATAAAAGTGATTGAGTGATTGATTGTCCATCGGCTGCGCTGCTCTCTAAATATCAGTTGACTACTAGGTGAAAATAAAATAATTTTTATAGTCATTGATTTCTGAAAATAAAGCATGTTTTTACTTTGCAGCTTGGCCAGAGTGAATTTGTGTGTCAAAATAACCTTACTAATAACATTACTAATTACAGTGATACACAGCAGAATTGCCATATTTTGTCAGACATCTGGGCCTAATTTGTTGCTAGTGTCCATTTCCTGCTACCATGTAAACATGTAACCATCACCATCAGAATACTACATGTGCCCAAATGATCAATACAAAATATTGACTGAATTGAAGAAAAAACTGTACATCTATCCACCTTATTTCTAGCTGCCATGATGCCTGATGGGTGCTTCTTCCGCTTCTGGTGTAATAGACTGTTTTAGTCTATGGTTTTAACTTGACAAAAAAAACGTCTATGAGGATTTTACCCTTTTACAGCAGAGCCATTCTGCTCTACAGCCGTGTCGTTCGGGTGCTGGGATAACGTAATGCATTGTGGGTAGTCGGCTACTAACTGTGGCTAATGTTAGCGGCTAGATAGCTATGTTACATGGCAGTAAAACACCACCAAATTGATTTAACTTTTAACCATTTCGAGTAACACACATTTTGAGTTTCCATACGGACCTCCAGCGTTGGTTAGTTGTTTATAACGTGACTATATTTATAACTTTTATAACGGACTCCAGCTTCCGGTTTATAATTCGGGTCTGCAGCCAGAGTATAACAAAGGAAATGGCAAGCTGCAACAATGAGTCACGTTAAACCGGACCTTGTACCCACGATTATTTTTTACAGTGGGGCATTCAAAAATAAGGTGGATATACTACAGCCAAGGAGATGTTCTACGGGGATGAGGTAGTTGTATAAGACTCCTATGTGACCAACGTACCCCTCATGGGATCGCCAGGTGGCATGGGGGGCATCATGGGGGGCCTGGAGCCCAGGATGGGCCCCCTGGGCCCCGGCCCCTGCTGCATCTTTGCCATCTCCTGCTGCCGCTCGTGCTCCAGCAGCACCGCAGCCTGAGACAGCAAGGAGGGAGGGATGAGGGGGGGGTACAATTAAATACATGGAAAAAGACAAAAAGAGGAAATAACAGTGGACAAACAAGGACAAAAATGGAGAAAAAAGGACAGAGGAAGAGAAAGATAAGAATGATCTGAATGAACAAGGACTACTGGCTGAACATTAAATAATGGAAGTTGTTGTGAAAGTTTCTTGTTTTTTCTCTAGCTTTATATTAGTTGATCAGGATTTAAAAAATAGGTACATTTCCATTTTGCAAGCTAAATCTTTAGTTAGCCAATAAATTAAAAGATACAAAAGTCAAACTTATCATCAAGCCAACAACCATTTCATAAGAGAAACAGTCCTTTTTCAAACCTTGGATTTTTTTTTTTTAAATATGATAATCTTGTATAGCTTAGTGGACATAACCAGTGGGTTACCATCATCTCACCCTTTTCTGCTGCTCCAGAAGCTCCTGCTCCTTCATGTGCTCCTCCATGACACGCGAGTCACCCTGCAACACACAAACGACCAGTGACTGAGAGCAGTCACCTCACTTTGAAGTAAACAAGGCGATGCAATAGCAAAGGGAGAAAAAACAGTGCACCTTCATGAGTGGTAGTCAAATTTGCAGGGATGCAAACTCATGCAGAGTGAAAAAGGTGACAGATACACAAAACCACTCAGAAATCATGAAGTGCCCTATTTTGGGATTAAAAAAGGTGACTGTCACCTAAAAGTGACTAGTTTGCATCCCTGAATTTGGTTCAATGTCTAAAATGGAACCGTAATGTAATGTCACATACACATGAAGTCAAGTTAAAATCTGATCGACACTCACCACCCTCCCCTGCTGCTTGGCCCTCTCCTCCTGCTGCATCATCATGGCCGCTCTCTGCTGAGCCATCTTCAGCTGGTCCTCCTGTGACAGGCCGGGAGGGGGCAAGCCGGGGGGCTCCATGCCCCTGTGCATGCCGGGTGGCCGTGGGGGCGGCCCTCCGGACATCATACTCATCGCCTGGAGCATGCCCATACCCGGGGGCAGGGGAGGCATGGGCATCGGGGGCATGGGAGGGATGCCCGGTGGCAACTGGGGAGCAGGGGGATACAGGAGAATGTGAGTGTGGGGGGGGGGGGGGGGGCGTGATGGGAAAACAATGCAGAGCTTCCTAACTATTTGCCATATAGAGGCTCTGAATTCTTGTGAGTCCATAATTTATGAAACGTGAAATTTACTGGGTTTACTGTAATAGTGCAAAAACTATTTTGTATTCTTGAGTGGAACAGAAATTAAGCTGCTGGTGAATGCCAACTGTGTATAATTAGGGTTGCACAAGTATATAACCCGACATTACATTAAATAATTGTATTTACATGTTTAAAAATTGTGCCATTTCATTTGTTTACAACATCTGCTCTAATTGTAGATAGCAAGATGCCGATAACACAGAAACATTACAGTGAACTAATTGTGCTCCCCAAATCATCAAGATTAATCATCGTAAATGGTAAAATGGTAAATGGCCTGCATTTATATATCGCCTTTATCCAAAGTGCTTTACAATCAGTAGGTACATTCACCCATTCATACACCGATGGCGGCAGGCTACCACACTGGCACACCATCAGGAGCAATTTGGGGTTCAGTATCTTGCCCAAGGAGGTAAGGACACTTTGACATGCAGACTGGAGGCGGCGGGAATCGAACCACCGACCTCTTTTATCCAAAGCGATTAGTGGACGACCCGCTCTACCTCCTGAGCTACAGCCGCCCCCAATCGTGATCGCAATATCTAGCAAATAACAGATAATCATTCTAGCCATAATCAGACAGCCCGAGGTATATAACCATGGTAACGCTGTACTGTGTACTGTACCCTCAGACATAGGGAAACGTGTAAGGGGACAAGAATGTTGTTTTCCAGGCATAGGGACAGGCTGCATGTCCAGCTAAAAACATGTTTTACAGCAGACTGGGACTGATAAAAAGCTTGACTGAGCAGAGAGCAGTCAGTCATGACAAGGTGTTGTGACTTACCTGGCCGCCCATGGGTTTGTCATCACCTGGTTTGCTGAGCCGGATTCCAGTCTGCAAAGGGAAAACATGAAGATGAGTGAAGGCTCTGGTGCACAGGACAACCTTTTTTGGGGGAACTTCACCCAAACAGTTGCCTCAGCGCACTGGTCCTTGAATTACAACGTGAAGGTAGCTGAGAAGAAGTTAGACAAGCAGGTCAAACCCCACCCTGGGCCTGGGTGAAGAAGTGAATGACTCTCTCTCTCGTAACGGACAAGCCCGTTTTTTATTGTCACACGAACACACATCAACACATGCATGCGGCCACAACACACTCATGCTGACGGTGGGCGGTGAAAAGTGTCCTCTGCATTTAACCCATCCAGGCATGTCCTTTTCTCCAGGGGGCAGGCCAGGAGCAGTGGTCGCTTTCTCGTACAGCGCCCGGGGACCAACTTCGGATGTTGTCGTCACTGGTCGGATGACGATGACGATCTGATCTTCTGCATGTTTTTAGTGGGGGGGGGGTTATATACGGAGGAACCCCCTGGGGGAGCACGGGGAGAACATGCAAACTCCACACAGAGAGAAAGGCCCTTACGATGAGATACCCCACCTGGGCAGTAGGCACTGAAGATATGGGTGGGGGGGAACACAACCACAGCGCCCACAGTGTCCCAGGCGAGAATCGAACTCAGGACCTTCTGACTGTGAGGCGACAGCGCTACCGACTGCACCACCGTACCCCCTAACACTCAGAGGTGAGAAACACTCACCTCTTCTTTAACAACTACTACTGAGGAACACTTGAGCAATGCATTACTTAATCCTCAAGTATTAAATTCCCTGCATAAAACAAACACACACAACATTGGGGACACTTGTAACGGTATAGACGTTTACCTGCATCATGTACCCCTTCAGCCTGTCCATCAGCTCCTCTCTGGGACCTGGGGGAGGAAGACAATTAGAGTTAGGCGAATCTATTTCTGTAACAGGGAAATGTGATGAATCGTGAGGACTTTAGTAGATACTCAAGATAACATTTAACATTGAACTGAAGCTTCTGCTGAAGATGATTTCCCTGGAATTATGTTGCAAGGGAAACATTTTGGGACATTTGTTTATTTCCTGTCAGCTGTTGTATTAGCAAACAACTGCAACAGGAAATAAACTAGGGTCAATTTAGAATGTTATGTTGTCAAGTTGAAACTGTATATTACAGTTAACGTTAGCTGTGTATCTTATATCGCTATTTGCCACAGGAGACGTTCATGAAAACCAGGAGGGAACCACAGCAAGTTGTTCCTAATTAAAGTCCTCTGCTGCTGAATGAATTTGCTAACGCTCAAGTGAAAAGTGTCTATGTTGCATTGGTTTAAAATAAGCTATTGGCATAATAATACCCTTAACTTTTATGTCAACACACAACAGGCCTGAATCCTTGCCACGGAAGTGTTAGCTACGCTAGCTAGCTAGTTAGCATTAGCAGAGGGCTAGCCACCGTTAGCTAAACACATCCTTTCTTCCAGGACAAACTGCTTCTTTCGTCGTCTTCTCTTACCCATCGTGGGCGCTCCCAGCTCCGCCAGCTTGCCCTGAAGCTCCGGGTGGCTCCACGTGTTCAAGCCCGCAATAGCAGCCCCTAAATCGGACGGGAGGGAATCGGTCCCCGGTGGTCCGTCGGACGCCATGTTGAGATTACCTTTCATTGAACAACGACAGAGACACGCGCGAGCACGAGCACGACGAGCAACGAGAACGGGATGGATGCAGCAGAGCATGTTGGGAAACCCCATTGACCACTGGGACATGAAGTTCGAGCCGGAGCGTCGCAATTCTTAATTGCAACCACTAGGTGTCAGTATTTACGCAAAATTACTAAACATCCTTACCTAGAGTTTATTATGGATTTGTGTAATAAAATATGTTAATAACATCTGGGTTAGCAAAAACATCGATAACCCAATACAAAAAAGACAATCATATGATATTGTTTTTAAATTATACTACACAAATCCCAACGCACAAGGCTATATAAAATAACACAACAGAAAATATCAGAAGGTTAAAAAAGAAAGGAATATCATAGGCCTATTAGTGAATTAAGGCAGATTATGTTGCAGCACCTAAATCAACCACTGCCGAATGATAACCTACTGTGCAAATTAGGCCTAATTAACATGAAGAAACTTGCTTTTTAGGCTATCAAGTCTAATGGAGATATCCCACTGTACGAGAGATAGGCTACATACATAACGACTACATGTGGAGACTTCCCTCTCACTGCAGTGTGGGGTTGGTGGGCAGTGCGCAGACGCACAGTGATCGGGGCGCACACGCTCACAGGCAGGGCGTTTCTAAATAACTGTACTGCTGCTATGGTAAAGAACAGGGGAGGGGACGGAACTGCGCGCAACATGGAAGGGAGCAGAGAAAGTCACGCAGCATAATTGAATGTGAAAATAAGCGCTTTTGTCAAGGAAACAGCCCACCAGCAAAGGTAAATATACACATCTTTTTGTATCAGCATTGGTTCGCTTAAACTTCTGTGTGTCGTGGCGCTTTATGAGATCCTGGTCTGAAGTTTTATCAGCTTGAAGTTTGTGAGCTGGTGTTGAACCGTGGATATGACCAAATCATGCACAGAGAAAGACATCCTAACACACCCTAGAGTTTACACACACAGTTTCAAACCCGTAAATCCCGCAACTGTTGCTCGGTAAATCTCTTAATTAGCTGCTTGAAATGTTTCCCACATGATAGGCTAGAGTCGGGTGTGGTGACGACGGCCAGCTGTTCCTTTAGGTTAACTTGAGAAGTTGACGAGATACACAGTGTAAGTTTGTCTGACAGCTGGACACTGTTTGCACAGCAGGGCAGGCACACACCTACCAGCACGACTACATTCTTCTAGAAAAACCAGAGCTGTGTGTGATCTATTGCAAAAACAGGCTAGATTTTACATAGGCGTGCTGCGTGCATTTCAATAGGCCTGTGTTGCCAAAATATAGGCTACAAAACTGGCCAAAAAGCCTAGATAGCATTCATTAGGAATATTACATTTTGGAAGTATTTAGTTTTAGACTTCAGATAACCTATTAAAATGAATCCATACAACTTCATTCATACAGTAGGCTAATAGTATTAGTATTATTACCACATATTATTACTTAGTAGTAGTACTACTAAGTAATAATATGTGGTAATAATAATAATAACAACCACAACAACAACAACAACAACAATAACAACAATAATACTACTTTTGAAACATTTGCAAGCATATTCAAAAGTATTTGTGTTTTATTTAGCCTATTGTTTCTACAATAGACCAAATCAGCGGGATGTTTACATTTACTTCCGGGTACCCCTGAGGTCCACACATTATAATGGCGGTGGACGGCACAAACTGACATGTTGAAGACAAAAACAGACAAAGAAGACAAAAATGGTTCGTCCGTGTTGTGTTGTTGTTTAATATCATTCATAACAACACTTTCACTAACGTTAGTGGAGACCAGACTAGCTAATTTACCTGTTGGACCAGACTAGAGTAGACTTGAAGCTAAATTAAATTGACCTGGCGTCAGTAGCTCTGTCTGTACCAGGCTCTTTCTCTCCGAGAAGAGCCTGGTGACGCGAGGTTACTCTGTCTGTAACGTAAAAAAACAGCGAGTTTGACAGACAAACAAACATTATTAGCTAGCTAACACTACATAAAACAAACACAGAAGAAAGGCTAGATACGTCGGACAATCATGTTTACCAACCGTTTAACCATTTAAATTGAAAGTAGTCGGCCGAAAACAACGAGAGGGTTTGACAGCATTTATATGACAACACGCACATTTAAACCTGCCGCCTTTACCAAGTGGTACCCGGAAGTAAATTTGTTTACATGGTGACGTCACGGTGATTTGGTCTATACAAAGAAATCACTCTCCTTTCAGTTTCACCTAGTGGTTAAAATGCGTGTCTAGTTTCTGGAGTGTGTTTTCTCCACGGCTCATTAGCCTCGTCAGAAAGAATGTAATCACAGTGTAAACGCTGTTTTGTGTTCGGAACACGATCTGTGCGCTGTGTGGGAGGAGCCATGCGGGATTAGAGATGCTCAAAAATGCCTAGGTAGCACAAACACTGGACCTCACACACACACACACACACACACACACACACACACACACACACACACACACACACACACACACACACACACACACACACACACACACAGGCAGCTAAAGACTGATGAGTCTCTCTCTCTCTCTCTCTCTCTCTCTCTCTCTCTCCCTCTCCCCCTCTCTCTCTCTCTCTCTCTCTCTCTCTCTCTCTCTCTCTCCTCTCTCTCTCTCTCTCTCTCTCTCTCTCTCTCTCTCTCTCTCTCTCTCTCTCTCTCTCTCTCTCTCAATGCCATAGTAGTCAATTAGACCCAGACATCAGCACACAAAAAAACAGTGATCAGTGATTTTGCATCAGACATTCCGACATGAACTAATTATCCTGTCTGTGTTGCTCAACTCAGACATGTTCCTCTTCTCTGTGTCTTCATCACTTTGTTATGTCTTATATTCAACAGACATAATAACAAAATATGGTTCCTCCTTTAGCAGGGATGTCACAATATATCGTCCCACAATATATCGCGATATCAAAACGTGACAATATGTATCGTTGAGATGAAATCTCATATCGTGAGAAAAAGAAGCTGAACATTTGTGGCACTGATCTGCATCTGATTGCATGCTCGCTCTCCTTTTCATTGCTTTGTTTGAACAGACGAGAGGGACGTTACAGACACGGAGGATGGCAAAAAATATTGTTAAAATATCGTATTGTATCGTTATCGTGAACCCAATATTGTGTATCGTATCGTATCGTATCGTGAACTGAGTGTATCGTGACACCCCTATCCTTTAGCAAAGATTCAACCGGATTCAAGATGGCACTGCATGTCTCAGATGGATATGCTATTTGCTTTGCAGTCATTTGAATACAAGCCTGTGGCGTAGCCTAACCACATAAACACACTGTGCTTATGGGTGCAAGCTATGCAAATCCATGTCTATTATTTCCTCACATATTTGCATGGAACTAGTACAGCACTGTGCTGTTAGACTGCCTTCTGTGTCTGGGCATGCAGTCTGCTTGTCATGTCTCATAGATGTCACTACCTGCTGTGAGGTGGGGGCATGAAAGTGTATTTCACATGCGAGGAGAATCATCAAATATTCATACCGCAGCAGAGACACCCTGATAACCCACAGCAGAGACACCCTGATAACCCACAGCAGAGACACCCTGATAACCCACAGCAGAGACACCCTGATAACCCACAGCAGAGACACCCTGATAACCCACAGCAGAAACACCCTGATAACCCACAGCAGAGACACCCTGATAACCCACAGCAGAGACACCCTGATAACCCACAGCAGAGACACCCTGATAACCCACAGCAGAGACACCCTGATAACCTGCAGCAGAGACACCCTGATAACCTGCAGCAGAGACACCCTGATAACCCACAGCAGAGACACCCTGATAACCCACAGCAGAGACACCCTGATAACCCACAGCAGAGACACCCTGATAACCCGCAGCAGAGACACCCCGATAACCCACAGCAGAGACACCCTGATAACCCACAGCAGAGACACCCTGATAACCCACAGCAGAGACACCCCGATAACCCGCAGCAGAGACACCCCGATAACCCACAGCAGAGACACCCTGATAACCCACAGCAGAGACACCCTGATAACCCGCAGTAGAGACACCCTGATAACCCACAGCAGAGACACCCTGATAACCCACAGCAGAGACACCCTGATAACCCACAGCAGAGACACCCTGATAACCCACAGCAGAGACACCCTGATAACCCGCAGCAGAGACACCCTGATAACCCACAGCAGAGACACCCTGATAACCCACAGCAGAGACACCCTGATAACCCACAGCAGAGACACCCTGATAACCCGCAGCAGAGACACCCCGATAACCCACAGCAGAGACACCCTGATAACCCACAGCAGAGACACCCCGATAACCCGCAGCAGAGACACCCCGATAACCCACAGCAGAGACACCCTGATAACCCACAGCAGAGACACCCTGATAACCCACAGCAGAGACACCCCGATAACCCGCAGCAGAGACACCCCGATAACCCACAGCAGAGACACCCTGATAACCCACAGCAGAGACACCCTGATAACCCGCAGTAGAGACACCCTGATAACCCACAGCAGAGACACCCTGATAACCCACAGCAGAGACACCCTGATAACCCACAGCAGAGACACCCTGATAACCCACAGCAGAGACACCCTGATAACCCGCAGCAGAGACACCCTGATAACCCACAGCAGAGACACCCTGATAACCAGCAGCAGAGACACCCTGATAACCCACAGCAGAGACACCCTGATAACCAGCAGCAGAGACACCCTGATAACCCACAGCAGAGACACCCTGATAACCTGCAGCAGAGACACCCTGATAACCCGCAGCAGAGACACCCTGATAACCCACAGCAGAGACACCCTGATAACCCGCAGCAGAGACACCCACGATAACCTGCAGCAGAGACACCCTGATAACCCGCAGCAGAGACACCCTGATAACCCACAGCAGAGACACCCTGATAACCCACAGCAGAGACACCCTGATAACCCACAGCAGAAACACCCTGATAACCCACAGCAGA
Organism: Poromitra crassiceps; assembly: GCF_964638095.1. Taxonomy (NCBI): domain Eukaryota; kingdom Metazoa; phylum Chordata; class Actinopteri; order Beryciformes; family Melamphaidae; genus Poromitra; species Poromitra crassiceps. The sequence goes on from NW_028151448.1 coordinate 32,540, forward strand.
GACACCCTGATAACCCACAGCAGAGACACCCTGATAACCCACAGCAGAGACACCCTGATAACCCACAGCAGAGACACCCTGATAACCTGCAGCAGAGACACCCTGATAACCCACAGCAGAGACACCCTGATAACCCACAGCAGAGACACCCTGATAACCCGCAGCAGAGACACCCACGATAACCTGCAGCAGAGACACCCTGATAACCCGCAGCAGAGACACCCTGATAACCCACAGCAGAGACACCCTGATAACCCACAGCAGAGACACCCTGATAACCCACAGCAGAGACACCCTGATAACCCACAGCAGAGACACCCTGATAACCCACAGCAGAGACACCCTGATAACCCACAGCAGAGACACCCTGATAACCCGCAGCAGAGACACCCTGATAACCCACAGCAGAGACACCCTGATAACCCGCAGCAGAGACACCCTGATAACCCACAGCAGAGACACCCTGATAACCCGCAGCAGAGACACCCTGATAACCCACAGCAGAGACACCCTGATAACCCACAGCAGAGACACCCTGATAACCCACAGCAGAGACACCCTGATAACCCACAGCAGAGACACCCTGATAACCCACAGCAGAGACACCCTGATAACCCACAGCAGAGACACCCTGATAACCCGCAGCAGAGACACCCTGATAACCCACAGCAGAGACACCCTGATAACCCACAGCAGAGACACCCTGATAACCCGCAGCAGAGACACCCTGATAACCTGCAGCAGAGACACCCTGATAACCCACAGCAGAGACACCCTGATAACCCACAGCAGAGACACCCTGATAACCCACAGCAGAGACACCCTGATAACCCACAGCAGAGACACCCTGATAACCTGCAGCAGAGACACCCTGATAACCCACAGCAGAGACACCCTGATAACCCGCAGCAGAGACACCCTGATAACCCACAGCAGAGACACCCTGATAACCCACAGCAGAGACACCCTGATAACCCACAGCAGAGACACCCTGATAACCCACAGCAGAGACACCCTGATAACCCGCAGCAGAGACACCCTGATAACCCACAGCAGAGACACCCTGATAACCCACAGCAGAGACACCCTGATAACCCACAGCAGAGACACCCTGATAACCCACAGCAGAGACACCCTGATAACCCACAGCAGAGACACCCTGATAACCCACAGCAGAGACACCCTGATAACCCACAGCAGAGACACCCTGATAACCCACAGCAGAGACACCCTGATAACCCGCAGCAGAGACACCCTGATAACCCACAGCAGAGACACCCTGATAACCCACAGCAGAAACACCCTGATAACCCGCAGCAGAGACACCCTGATAACCCGCAGCAGAGACACCCTGATAACCCACAGCAGAGACACCCTGATAACCCACAGCAGAGACACCCTGATAACCCACAGCAGAGACACCCTGATAACCCACAGCAGAGACACCCTGATAACCAGCAGCAGAGACACCCCGATAACCCACAGCAGAGACACCCTGATAACCCACAGCAGAGACACCCTGATAACCCACAGCAGAGACACCCTGATAACCCACAGCAGAGACACCCTGATAACCCACAGCAGAGACACCCTGATAACCCGCAGCAGAGACACCCACGATAACCCACAGCAGAGACACCCTGATAACCAGCAGCAGAAACACCCTGATAACCCGCAGCAGAGACACCCTGATAACCCACAGCAGAGACACCCTGATAACCCACAGCAGAGACACCCTGATAACCCACAGCAGAAACACCCTGATAACCCACAGCAGAGACACCCTGATAACCCACAGCAGAGACACCCTGATAACCCACAGCAGAGACACCCTGATAACCCACAGCAGAGACACCCTGATAACCCACAGCAGAGACACCCTGATAACCCACAGCAGAGACACCCTGATAACCCGCAGCAGAGACACCCTGATAACCCACAGCAGAGACACCCTGATAACCCGCAGCAGAGACACCCTGATAACCCACAGCAGAGACACCCTGATAACCCACAGCAGAGACACCCTGATAACCCGCAGCAGAGACACCCTGATAACCCACAGCAGAGACACCCTGATAACCCGCAGCAGAGACACCCTGATAACCCACAGCAGAGACACCCTGATAACCCACAGTAGAGACACCCTGATAACCCACAGTAGAGACACCCTGATAACCCACAGCAGAGACACCCTGATAACCCACAGCAGAGACACCCTGATAACCCACAGCAGAGACACCCTGATAACCCACAGCAGAGACACCCTGATAACCCACAGCAGAGACACCCTGATAACCCACAGCAGAGACACCCTGATAACCCACAGCAGAGACACCCTGATAACCCACAGCAGAGACACCCTGATAACCCGCAGCAGAGACACCCTGATAACCCACAGCAGAGACACCCTGATAACCTGCAGCAGAGACACCCTGATAACCCACAGCAGAGACACCCTGATAACCCACAGCAGAGACACCCTGATAACCCACAGCAGAGACACCCTGATAACCCGCAGCAGAGACACCCTGATAACCCACAGCAGAGACACCCTGATAACCCGCAGCAGAGACACCCTGATAACCCACAGCAGAGACACCCTGATAACCCACAGCAGAGACACCCTGATAACCCGCAGCAGAGACACCCTGATAACCCACAGCAGAGACACCCTGATAACCTGCAGCAGAGACACCCTGATAACCCACAGCAGAGACACCCTGATAACCCACAGCAGAGACACCCTGATAACCCACAGCAGAGACACCCTGATAACCCACAGCAGAGACACCCTGATAACCCACAGCAGAGACACCCTGATAACCCGCAGCAGAGACACCCTGATAACCCGCAGCAGAGACACCCTGATAACCCACAGCAGAGACACCCTGATAACCCACAGCAGAGACACCCTGATAACCTGCAGCAGAGACACCCTGATAACCCACAGCAGAGACACCCTGATAACCCACAGCAGAGACACCCTGATAACCCGCAGCAGAAACACCCTGATAACCCACAGCAGAAACACCCTGATAACCCACAGCAGAGACACCCTGATAACCCACAGCAGAGACACCCTGATAACCCACAGCAGAAACACCCTGATAACCCACAGCAGAGACACCCTGATAACCCACAGCAGAGACACCCCGATAACCCGCAGCAGAGACACCCTGATAACCCACAGCAGAGACACCCTGATAACCCACAGCAGAGACACCCTGATAACCTGCAGCAGAGACACCCTGATAACCCACAGCAGAGACACCCTGATAACCCGCAGCAGAGACACCCCGATAACCCGCAGCAGAGACACCCTGATAACCCACAGCAGAGACACCCTGATAACCCGCAGCAGAGACACCCTGATAACCCACAGCAGAGACACCCTGATAACCCACAGCAGAGACACCCTGATAACCCACAGCAGAGACACCCTGATAACCCGCAGCAGAGACACCCCGATAACCCGCAGCAGAGACACCCCGATAACCCGCAGCAGAGACACCCCGATAACCCGCAGCAGAGACACCCCGATAACCCGCAGCAGAGACACCCTGATAACCCACAGCAGAGACACCCTGATAACCCGCAGCAGAGACACCCTGATAACCCACAGCAGAGACACCCTGATAACCCGCAGCAGAGACACCCTGATAACCCACAGCAGAGACACCCTGATAACCCACAGCAGAGACACCCTGATAACCCACAGCAGAAACACCCCGATAACCCACAGCAGAGACACCCCGATAACCCGCAGCAGAGACACCCTGATAACCCGCAGCAGAGACACCCTGATAACCTGCAGCAGAGACACCCTGATAACCCGCAGCAGAGACACCCTGATAACCCACAGCAGAGACACCCTGATAACCCACAGCAGAGACACCCTGATAACCCACAGTAGAGACACCCTGATAACCCACAGCAGAGACACCCTGATAACCCACAGCAGAGACACCCCGATAACCCACAGCAGAGACACCCTGATAACCCACAGCAGAGACACCCTGATAACCCACAGCAGAGACACCCTGATAACCCACAGCAGAGACACCCTGATAACCCACAGCAGAAACACCCTGATAACCCGCAGCAGAGACACCCTGATAACCCACAGCAGAGACACCCTGATAACCCGCAGCAGAGACACCCTGATAACCCACAGCAGAGACACCCTGATAACCCACAGCAGAGACACCCTGATAACCCACAGCAGAGACACCCTGATAACCCACAGCAGAGACACCCTGATAACCCACAGCAGAGACACCCTGATAACCCACAGCAGAGACACCCTGATAACCCGCAGCTGATAACACCCAGACACAACCGCATGATGATAGTCAGAACCGCCGAGAGGGCGGGGCTTCATTGAGTAACAGAGAGTTGGTGCAGGGTGGTTGGAGGCGGGGCTTCATTGAGTAACAGAGAGTTGGTGCAGGGTGGTTGGAGGCGGGGCTTCATTGAGTAACATGTAGAGAGTTGGTGCAGGGTGGTTGGAGGCGGGGCTTCATTGAGTAACATGTAGAGAGTTGGTGCAGGGTGGTTGGAGGCGGGGCTTCATTGAGTAACATGTAGAGAGTTGGTGCAGGGTGGTTGGAGGCGGGGCTTCATTGAGTAACATGTAGAGAGTTGGTGCAGGGTGGTTGGAGGCGGGGCTTCATTGAGTAACAGAGAGTTGGTGCAGGGTGGTTGGAGGCGGGGCTTCATTGAGTAACAGAGAGTTGGTGCAGGGCGGTTGGAGGCGGGGCTTCATTGAGTAACAGAGAGTTGGTGCAGGGCGGTTGGAGGCGGGGCTTCATTGAGTAACAGAGAGTTGGTGCAGGGCGGTTGGAGGCGGGGCTTCATTGAGTAACATGCAGAGAGTTGGTGCAGGGTGGTTGGAGGCGGGGCTTCATTGAGTAACATGCAGAGAGTTGGTGCAGGGTGGTTGGAGGCGGGGCTTCATTGAGTAACAGAGAGTTGGTGCAGGGCGGTTGGAGGCGGGGCTTCATTGAGTAACAGAGAGTTGGTGCAGGGTGGTTGGGGGGTGATTATTACTGCGGAGAGTTTATTGCTACTGGGTTTACAACAATGACTGTATAAAATATAATTGCCCCAACTCTGCCACACAAGAGTTTTGCTGTTGTTGCTGTTGTTGTTGTTGTTGTAGTAGAGTAGTAGTAGTCATAGTAGAAGAAGAAGTGGTAGTAGTGGTAATAGTAGTAGTAGTAGTAGTAGTAGTGGTAATAATACTATAGTAGCTGCAGTAGTAGTACTGCTAGTAGTTGTTGTAGTAGTAGCATTAGTTGTAAAGTTACAAAGTTGCTCTTAACAATCTATAAAATTATTTTATAAATCATAAAATCTTGTGATGAGAACATGATGTGAGCCAGTGGAACAGGCCATCTGAATGGGTGTGGTTCACTGTTTGGCAGTGGAACACGGAACGGGGCTCCGCTGCTCGCTCTCTCTCTCAGCCAATGAGAGCTAGACTCTCTTCAGAGTCAGAGATGATTGACAGATGTCAACGCTCTCTCTCTCAGCCAATGAGAGCCAGACTCTCTTCAGAGTCAGAGATGATTGACAGATGTGAACGCTCTCTCTCTCAGCCAATGAGAGCCAGGCTCTCTTCAGAGTCAGCGATGATTGACAGATGTGAACGGGAAAAAAGAAAAGAGGAAGAGAGTTCAGTTGGGATAGCAGAGGGCAGCTGGGGACTGGACAGTAGAAAGTGTGTGTGTGTGTGTCAGAGGGCAGCTGGGGACTGGACAGTAGAAAGTGTGTGTGTGTGTGTCAGAGGGCAGCTGGGGACTGGACAGTAGAAAGTGTGTGTGTGTGTCAGAGGGCAGCTGGGGACTGGACAGTAGAAAGTGTGTGTGTGTGTGTGTGTGTCAGAGGGCAGCTGGGGACTGGACAGTAGAAAGTGTGTGTGTGTGTCAGAGGGCAGCTGGGGACTGGACAGTAGAAAGTGTGTGTGTGTGTCAGAGGGCAGCTGGGGACTGGACAGTAGAAAGTGTGTGTGTGTGTGTCAGAGGGCAGCTGGGGACTGGACAGTAGAAAGTGTGTGTGTGTGTGTGTGTCAGAGGGCAGCTGGGGACTGGACAGTAGAAAGTGTGTGTGTGTGTGTGTCAGAGGGCAGCTGGGGACTGGACAGTAGAAAGTGTGTGTGTGTGTCAGAGGGCAGCTGGGGACTGGACAGTAGAAAGTGTGTGTGTGTGTCAGAGGGCAGCTGGGGACTGGACAGTAGAAAGTGTGTGTGTGTGTCAGAGGGCAGCTGGGGACTGGACAGTAGAAAGTGTGTGTGTGTGTCAGAGGGCAGCTGGGGACTGGACAGTAGAAAGTGTGTGTGTGTGTCAGAGGGCAGCTGGGGACTGGACAGTAGAAAGTGTGTGTGTGTGTCAGAGGGCAGCTGGGGACTGGACAGTAGAAAGTGTGTGTGTGTGTCAGAGGGCAGCTGGGGACTGGACAGTAGAAAGTGTGTGTGTGTGTCAGAGGGCAGCTGGGGACTGGACAGTAGAAAGTGTGTGTGTGTGTGTCAGAGGGCAGCTGGGGACTGGACAGTAGAAAGTGTGTGTGTGTGTCAGAGGGCAGCTGGGGACTGGACAGTAGAAAGTGTGTGTGTGTGTCAGAGGGCAGCTGGGGACTGGACAGTAGAAAGTGTGTGTGTGTGTCAGAGGGCAGCTGGGGACTGGACAGTAGAAAGTGTGTGTGTGTGTCAGAGGGCAGCTGGGGACTGGACAGTAGAAAGTGTGTGTGTGTGTCAGAGGGCAGCTGGGGACTGGACAGTAGAAAGTGTGTGTGTGTGTCAGAGGGCAGCTGGGGACTGGACAGTAGAAAGTGTGTGTGTGTGTGTGTCAGAGGGCAGCTGGGGACTGGACAGTAGAAAGTGTGTGTGTGTGTCAGAGGGCAGCTGGGGACTGGACAGTAGAAAGTGTGTGTGTGTGTGTGTGTCAGAGGGCAGCTGGGGACTGGACAGTAGAAAGTGTGTGTGTGTGTCAGAGGGCAGCTGGGGACTGGACAGTAGAAAGTGTGTGTGTGTGTCAGAGGGCAGCTGGGGACTGGGCAGTAGAAAGTGTGTGTGTGTGTCAGAGGGCAGCTGGGGACTGGACAGTAGAAAGTGTGTGTGTGTGTCAGAGGGCAGCTGGGGACTGGACAGTAGAAAGTGTGTGTGTGTGTCAGAGGGCAGCTGGGGACTGGACAGTAGAAAGTGTGTGTGTGTGTCAGAGGGCAGCTGGGGACTGGACAGTAGAAAGTGTGTGTGTGTGTGTCAGAGGGCAGCTGGGGACTGGACAGTAGAAAGTGTGTGTGTGTGTGTGTCAGAGGGCAGCTGGGGACTGGACAGTAGAAAGTGTGTGTGTGTGTCAGAGGGCAGCTGGGGACTGGACAGTAGAAAGTGTGTGTGTGTGTGTCAGAGGGCAGCTGGGGACTGGACAGTAGAAAGTGTGTGTGTGTGTCAGAGGGCAGCTGGGG
>NW_028151448.1:47500-51200 GCF_964638095.1 Poromitra crassiceps
CTTTCACCAGCCAACTCAGCAGCACATCAGAATGAGCTTATATAGGGGGGCACGGTGGCTCAGTGGTAGCACTGCGCCTCACAGCTAGAAGGTCCTGGGTTCGATTCCCACCTGGGACGCTGTGAGCGCTGAAGGAATGCGTGCCCGTCTGCATGTCCTCGAGTGCCCACCGCCCGGGTGGGGTCGTCAAAAGGGCCTTTCTGTGTGGAGTTTGCATGTTCTCCCCGTGCCTCCCGGGGGTTTCCTTCATATAGGAACCCCCTTCACCAAAACATGCAATATCCTGGTTGCTGATGTGGTTCCTCCTCTGGTCGTTAAGGGCGCCTGTTCGGAGGGAGGGGAACTGGTTGGAATAGCGTGAACCTCCCTCGTGCTATGTCCTACCAGTGAAGCTTCCTCTGTCAGGTGAAAAGAAGCGGCTGGCTAACTGCCCATGTCTCGGAGGAAGCATGGAGCCAGTTTCGGCTCTCCCCAGATCAGCAGAGGGTGGAGCAGCAACCAGGATAAATAAATTAAATTAGCACTAATGGGGGATAAAAATGGGATAAAAAATCGGGGGGAATTATTAAAAAAAAAAGGGAAAAAAAAGAGAAAAGAATGAGCTTATATGAAAATGTGTGTCCAAAGGCTTGCAAAACTAATTTGTGCGTGGTGTGTGTGTGTGTGTATGTGTGTGTGTGTGTGTGTGTGTGTGTGTGCGTGTGCGTGTGCGTGCACACACCACAGGAGATCTGCAGGCGTCCCCAGTTCATTGTGGATGGAGCCACACGCACAGACATCTGCCAGGGAGCTCTGGGTGAGTCCAACTGTTCCACTTTGACTACCGCATGTCATGACAGCTGAGAGAGAGAGAGAGAGAGGAGAGAGAATAGGGAGGAGAGAGAGAGAGAGGGGGGAGAGAAGAGGAGAGAGAGAGAGAGAGAGAGAGAGGGGAGAGAGAGAGAGAGAGAGAGAGAGAGAGGGAGGAGAGAAGAGGAGAGAGAGAGAGTGGGGGGAGAGCAGGCCTGGCTCCAGGATGAAGTGACTGAGGGGGCAGTTAAAAATGGCGAGGGGGCAATTTGAAAATGGCCATGGCCAATTTCCAAACATTTGTCTAACTTTTGGAGTGTAGAATGTAAGAATCGATAATAAGTTAAAAAAAACAACAACAACACACATCCATCATTAATTTTCATATAATCTTTCTCAAAGCCACAGGGAGCCACTGGAGAGGAGCAGGTTGCCTACCCCCTGGATCTAAACATACACAGCCCATGGCACACCAATCAAACATTCTCCAACAAACACCAACAAACACCAACAAACACCAACAGACAATTGTCTGTGAATGTTGGCAGATGTTGGAGATTGTTTGAAAGCATGGCACACCGACCAAACATATTCAGCACAACAGTTGTTCTAATTTCAGCCAAATGGTGGCAGTAATGCAACAATAACTATGCCAACTGCCGTAAAACACCAAAGAAGAAGAAGCTGATATTAAAACTAAATAAATGAAACAATTTGAAATAAAATTATCTTTACAAAAAAAATAAAACATTTTTGAGACATTTGCCTGTCCCAAACATGTAAAAAAAGAAACACCAGAAAAATAGAAACTGCACTGTGTTACAGCACATAGAAGATGGCTCAGACTGACAAAGTTAGTTATACATCTGTCGATTAATACAATGATACACCCAGTTTATTTCTTTTGTAGCGACAGATGGCCTTAAACGCCACACTCACGTGACGCTTCTTGAGAGAGAGGTGAGGTAACTGCATCTTTCTGCAGACTTTATCGAGGGACCATGAAGGCGTCATGTGACAGGCAACGCTAGTTGAAGCCTGCCTGGAGGTCCTGCTGATGGCAGCTGCAACAGTGTTTTCTCTGCTATCAACCTGGTTAATCTCGCTATATTCTTCATCACAGCGGGTCGTTACCCACTGTGCACTTAATCGTGCACTAGTTCTGCATAAGCTCTCTCCTTATTTTACTGACGTTCTCAGTGATCACACGGCTGTTTACATGTGTTTCTGAACGGCTAGCTAGTTATTAGCATAGCTCGCTGTTAGCCGTCATGGATGTTCTCTCTCTCCCTCATTATGTAACCTTGCTGCGCATAACATTACTTATTTGCGGGAGTGCATGGGAGAAGTCTCCCGCTAGTGTTGTTGATGCCCAGTGTGATGGCACATGGTTGGCAGAGAAACGTATGTTTGCTGCGTCGCGTGTAACGTAGTTTAGAGGAGGCTCTGCCTCTGACCAAACTGACCAGACAACCGCATGCATTAGGCGCGCATGCGTGAGCTCCGTTTCCATGGATACGCGACTGAAAACATGGGAAGTTACCAGACAACAGCGAACAGCGAACAACGCCGGATTGAACAAGTCGAATCCTGGCAAACATGACAGAACATCGCCGAACATCGCCAAACACGAACAGACAAGGACAGACAGCTATGGCACACCAACCGAACATTTGTCTTTGTTCGTGTTTGTTTGTGTTTGTTTGAGAATGTTCGTTTGGTGTGCCATGGGTTAGGCCCTGGCACACCAATCAAACATTCTCCAACAAACACCAACAAACACCAACAGACAATTGTCTGTGAATGTTGGCAGATGTTCGTGTTTGTTTGAAAGCATGGCACACCGACCAAACATATTCAGCACAACAGTTGTTCTAATTTCAGCCAAATGGTGGCGGTAATGCAACAATAACTATGCCAACTGCCGTAAAACACCAAAGAAGAAGAAGCTGACCAAATGACTTCCGTGTTTACTTCGACCTACACTGCTGAGGGTTGCTGGGTTCACCAAACCCAGGCGTTCAGTGAACCAGAGGTGTCTGGACGTCTGCTTGGTAGCTTCACTCCCAGACGGTGGTATTTGAATGTACCTCCTGAACTGTGCCCGAAATGATTACATTTTTTTCTTCCCATCGTTTGCTGAGAATAAATAAACAATACACGTTACGTAATACATACAAATGTGCGTGCATCTGGCAATGCTGACAACTTACCCCGACACTTTGGACATAACACATATTGTAGCCAATCTTTCACTCGCACATTATGTAACATTAACTATTATTTGTATGTTTCTGTAGCTTATTTGGTTGCAACAAGCTTGTGCAGCTCACAGTTCAAGCTAATGCTAATGTTAAAGCCCCTTACGCTAGCATTAGCTACTTAACGTTAGCCCACTATAAACTCACCAGTAGTGCCGTGTCTTTCAGCAATCTCTCCTATTGCTTTCGCCCGGCTGTTTCGGTTGGAAAATCGTTGAGATGACACATCGTACAACTCTCGTTTTGATTCCCACAGCTCCACCAAGAGTTCCTCTCTTTCCAGCGTCCAAAACGAAGCCATCGACAGCAACAACACAACAGCCAGAAGTTTACTGCTAGCTAGTACTGAGTGTGTGTGCGCGTGTGCGCGAGCTCCGTTTCCATGGATACGCGACTGAAAACATGGTGAACTGACCAGACAACCGCGAACACCGAACAAGCACGGATTGAACATGTTGAATCCGGGCGAACATCACCGAACATCGCTGAACACGAACAGACGAGTACAGACAGCTATGGCACACAAAACAAACATCTATGTGTTCGTGTTCGTTCGTGTTTGTTGGAGAATGTTCGATTGGTGTGCCATGGGCTTTAGAGTGATCCTTCTGACAGCCAATAGAAATCAGCCTGCCACTGTGATGCTTCTC
>NW_028151447.1:0-51118 GCF_964638095.1 Poromitra crassiceps
CATGGAATGTTTTTTTAAACATCTCCACTGATTTATAAGTTTGTTGCAAAGCAGTAATGAGTAAGTCCAGAATATTTCAGCAAAATTAACAGATGTTGTGCTTGAGGGCGGCTGTTCCAACTACAGATTGTTTATTTTTTCTATATGCACACATCCAGGGAGAATCGAATTGAAAACCTTAACAAGCGTTAATGACCCATGCCAGCAGGCGGGGGAGGATTTCTCAATGCAGAAAATATATAGAGAATATATAGAGAAGGTAAACACTGTCCATCTGCTTATATTACGGAGATTGTAAACTGATGCAAAGTGGGTTGAAAATCGGCAAAGCCTTCCTTTAATTACACATAGCTGCATCAAGACTTGTTTGTGTAAAAACTGTTCCTGAAATGGAACCTGTACACCTGTGATGTCAGCCCCAGCAGAATGTCCAGCAACAAGTGATGTCACAGGTGTTTAACACCCATTTAGAATCCTACCCTTTTCTCCATACTGTATTTCTGCCCTGGGGGCCTGTATCTTATTATAATATATATAGGGGGGGGGGGGTTCATAATGATCATGAGCCCAAAATGTAAATTCATTACCCCCGCCCCCCCCCCCAAAAATAAAATAATAATAACACCGCGCTCTTCAAGTTAAAAGGTATTGGTTCAAACTGTACTTACTGGCTGAAATTATGATTATTATTATCATTATATATACAGTATATATATATTGTTACAGAGTGATATGTGATTGACATGTGATTGTCAGGGACCCCCTTGTTTAATTATAATATGTCAATTTACGTCTTTGCATCAGAGGATCAAACAGGAAGTGGGAGTGGCTTAGAGATTATATCCGTGGCATTTCAGGTGCGCAGGCCCCCCCCCCCCCTCTCTGCCATGTTGGTCTGCTAGTCTGATCAGGAAGCCATGTATCGCTCCTGTTCCCCAGTGCTCTATAAAATAGGTTATACACATTCAATAGCTCCCATATTTTTATAGGAGATGTAAGAGGCTTTGATCCACGTCCCACCGTCAAAAAACGCAATTGACGAACATACTCGTCCTTGGCACTCTACGTTAGTATTTGAATTGACGAACATACTCGTCCTTGGCACTCAATGAGTTAAGAGATATCCTTGTCAGTGGATGGCTGTTAAACACTGTCTGAAATTAAAAGACTACAGTTACCTTAGCAGGGGGCAGCTTCCGCTTCACTGCTCCGCCGAGTCAGCTTTCTGAGGCACCACAGCTTCTTGCTCCTCCTCCTCCTCGCTGCCTCCGCCAGCGTTACTGCCCTCGCTGTCAGACGAGCTGGCAGGCTGCAGATGAATCTGGATAAGGAGAGATGAGTACGTATGAATTTTCTCATTAAAACATACTGATATCTTAAAACCGTAGGTCCCTGGCACATCTGTCACCAAGTATTGTAGTCGACAAATGTCGACAAAATGTGTAACCCCCCCCCAGACACACACACACACACACACACACACACAGTGTCTCACACTTGCAATTGCAACATTTCAATAGGAAGAAATTCACAAGTTGATGTACAGTTGTTTTGCTAATGAGTTCTACAACAACGGACATGACGCAGACTACCACAGACATCACAGATTTCGACCAAATGATCAATTATAGAAATGAGGATGATAAACGACAAAAGATCAACAGGCAGGTGAAAAATCTGTGGATAATACAGGATGAGACCTGAAGGGAGAGTAACTGCTAAATCGATAGCAAAGGAATCTATCAGATTCTGTTTCAATTTACAAATATGCATATTTCCCTACTAGTAAACAAAGTTAGCCGGTGTGACAGCCTAACTGGTCGCTCCACTATCCTGTCTCCATACAATATGCGTGCGTGTGATTGTTGTTTACTGTGCGTGTGATTGTTGTTTACTTCCTGCAGCAGCTGTTGTGCACTTCTGTCCGCATATTCAACAACTCCACAATGAAACACTGAAGTCTCCGGCGGATGAAAACTACCCTTCTTTGCTTTTTTACCATCTTTTAATCTCCACTGTGCCTGTCCAACAAATAAATAAACTTAGGCTGTCACACCAGGGCTAGAGTCAGACACTCACGCCTCGCGCCACTTGGCGCTAATGGAACTAGGTTCCATTGCCGTTGCCACCCAGTGACGCGGTTTGTTTACCAAAATACTGCTCGGCTGATCCCTCGTATAGCACTTGTCTTAGTGACAAGCAAGACAACAGTAAACGGACAGGTTTTGGCATTGAGTTTGGCGTTAAGAGAGCGAGCTCCGACCCCCAGTAAAACAGCAGGAGTAACGTTAACTCTAGCCCCATAACATGACGCCACTGTACTTACTGTAGCCTACAGCAGTCAGTAAGTACAGTAAGTGGCGTCACGTTAACTCCAGAGTGTCCCTACTTAAGCTTAAGCTTAGTTTTCATTACATGTAGCAGCATTTAAATACAGTACTGCGAAACGCTCATCCCATAATACAAATGTTCGCATCGCATCCCATAATAGTATGATGATACTTGGGATGCCATTGCGAACATAGATGCGAACAGGTTAGCTAAAAGTTTAGCGTCACCAGCGAGGGGCCCCACCGTTGCGGTCGAGGTACATTTCGAAATCCCTCCAGGCCTGAAAATCTTTCTAGGGGAAACACTGCAGGAGGCGAGACATAACGCTGCAACGAACGCGGCTTTCACAGTCTGTGTTAAAGGGGCTATAGATTGAGACAGCTTTCCTGATTTCCCCTCCCCTGATCAGGTAACATAATGACTTTGGAAAAACAGTTAGCAAGCACGACTCCCATAAAGATATATAAAAAGTATACGGGTGCCTGGGTCGGAGGATACTAGTAGGTGACAGATGTCCCGGCACACGCGGTTTAAGAAAAAATATCTTATTTATTGTGGGCAAGCAAGGTGATGAACGTTTCGCCTAGAAGCCTTCTAGGCGAAACGTTCATCACCTTGCTTGTATAATAAGATATTTTTTCTTAAACCGTGTGTGCCGGGACATCTGTCACATAATGACTTTCCCACACTGAGAGGCTATGTTCAAGTGAGTGGATGTACCCGATGGAAGTCAGCAAAGGAGCTGTGGTGGTCATTGCTGAGGTGTCATATATCCTATGGAAAAAGAAAAGAAAATGCACATTCAATTTAGAGATGTAATTCCAAAACAAGTAGTGCAGTGCAAGTGCTTTAAGCTGTGTCAGCCCCACCTAATCGTGTTGTCCATACAGGAGCTGAGCACTCTGTTCCCTGTACTAGGGGAGAAATAAGCACTGGTTATGCTTAAAGAGTGGCCGTGCAGCTGGCAGACCGCCTGGCTCTCGGTCTTCTTCAGACAGCGGCTATCGTAAATACTCACAAGCCTGCAGAGAAGAAGGAAAATTAGTTTGGACTATTTATAGACTGGACAGACTACAGCTGAACTGACTACAAGCAGGCAATCCAATTTAACAACTTTAGAAAACAAATGATCAAAGTGATTACTGCTCTGGAGAAAATATAAATTAATCAAAGATATGAGTCATACCTGCTCTCGGCCACTGCAAAGTACTGCTTGTTTAGTGGATGGACGCTAACACAGTGAAGGCTCTTGGGGTTGAGGGTGTAGAGGGTGTGGAGGGACTCATGGGAGTTGCTGCAGAGAAATTAAAAACATTAAGAGATTAGAAGCAGCTTTGTACCAGTCTGGAAAACATTATGCATGTTTCTGACAATGTTGTTTATGATTAATAAAAAAAGAGAGCAGGCGGTTAGCACTCTTCATGCTTACTGACATTCAACATGATGAAGAGAGATGGTAAAGAATAGAGAAGTGCTGCATTTTTTAAATCATTAATACAACAGTTGAAGAAGATGGCAGTATGTTACCCTGGGGTGCGCCTATCCACAATGGCAACATCTCCACCAAATTGCCCGACAACTAGTGTCATACAGTCATGTGACAGGAAGTCAAAGGTTTTCAGGCCATCTTCAATAGAATACACCTGGTAGGAAGTAGAAAATGATTCAGATCAGCTGGTGAAGTAGGAATATCTTAAAACTGGAGTGGGTTTACAATTCATGCACGATTTCACATCAACTTAATGAGGACATGGAATGTTTTTTTAAACATCTCCACTGATTTATAAGTTTGTTGCAAAGCAGTAATGAGTAAGTCCAGAATATTTCAGCAAAATTAACAGATGTTGTGCTTGAGGGCGGCTGTTCCAACTACAGATTGTTTATTTTTTCTATATGCACACATCCAGGGAGAATCGAATTGAAAACCTTAACAAGCGTTAATGACCCATGCCAGCAGGCGGGGGAGGATTTCTCAATGCAGAAAATATATAGAGAATATATAGAGAAGGTAAACACTGTCCATCTGCTTATATTACGGAGATTGTAAACTGATGCAAAGTGGGTTGAAAATCGGCAAAGCCTTCCTTTAATTACACATAGCTGCATCAAGACTTGTTTGTGTAAAAACTGTTCCTGAAATGGAACCTGTACACCTGTGATGTCAGCCCCAGCAGAATGTCCAGCAACAAGTGATGTCACAGGTGTTTAACACCCATTTAGAATCCTACCCTTTTCTCCATACTGTATTTCTGCCCTGGGGGCCTGTATCTTATTATAATATATATAGGGGGGGGGGGGTTCATAATGATCATGAGCCCAAAATGTAAATTCATTACCCCCGCCCCCCCCCCCAAAAATAAAATAATAATAACACCGCGCTCTTCAAGTTAAAAGGTATTGGTTCAAACTGTACTTACTGGCTGAAATTATGATTATTATTATCATTATATATACAGTATATATATATTGTTACAGAGTGATATGTGATTGACATGTGATTGTCAGGGACCCCCTTGTTTAATTATAATATGTCAATTTACGTCTTTGCATCAGAGGATCAAACAGGAAGTGGGAGTGGCTTAGAGATTATATCCGTGGCATTTCAGGTGCGCAGGCCCCCCCCCCCCCTCTCTGCCATGTTGGTCTGCTAGTCTGATCAGGAAGCCATGTATCGCTCCTGTTCCCCAGTGCTCTATAAAATAGGTTATACACATTCAATAGCTCCCATATTTTTATAGGAGATGTAAGAGGCTTTGATCCACGTCCCACCGTCAAAAAACGCAATTGACGAACATACTCGTCCTTGGCACTCTACGTTAGTATTTGAATTGACGAACATACTCGTCCTTGGCACTCAATGAGTTAAGAGATATCCTTGTCAGTGGATGGCTGTTAAACACTGTCTGAAATTAAAAGACTACAGTTACCTTAGCAGGGGGCAGCTTCCGCTTCACTGCTCCGCCGAGTCAGCTTTCTGAGGCACCACAGCTTCTTGCTCCTCCTCCTCCTCGCTGCCTCCGCCAGCGTTACTGCCCTCGCTGTCAGACGAGCTGGCAGGCTGCAGATGAATCTGGATAAGGAGAGATGAGTACGTATGAATTTTCTCATTAAAACATACTGATATCTTAAAACCGTAGGTCCCTGGCACATCTGTCACCAAGTATTGTAGTCGACAAATGTCGACAAAATGTGTAACCCCCCCCCAGACACACACACACACACACACACACACACAGTGTCTCACACTTGCAATTGCAACATTTCAATAGGAAGAAATTCACAAGTTGATGTACAGTTGTTTTGCTAATGAGTTCTACAACAACGGACATGACGCAGACTACCACAGACATCACAGATTTCGACCAAATGATCAATTATAGAAATGAGGATGATAAACGACAAAAGATCAACAGGCAGGTGAAAAATCTGTGGATAATACAGGATGAGACCTGAAGGGAGAGTAACTGCTAAATCGATAGCAAAGGAATCTATCAGATTCTGTTTCAATTTACAAATATGCATATTTCCCTACTAGTAAACAAAGTTAGCCGGTGTGACAGCCTAACTGGTCGCTCCACTATCCTGTCTCCATACAATATGCGTGCGTGTGATTGTTGTTTACTGTGCGTGTGATTGTTGTTTACTTCCTGCAGCAGCTGTTGTGCACTTCTGTCCGCATATTCAACAACTCCACAATGAAACACTGAAGTCTCCGGCGGATGAAAACTACCCTTCTTTGCTTTTTTACCATCTTTTAATCTCCACTGTGCCTGTCCAACAAATAAATAAACTTAGGCTGTCACACCAGGGCTAGAGTCAGACACTCACGCCTCGCGCCACTTGGCGCTAATGGAACTAGGTTCCATTGCCGTTGCCACCCAGTGACGCGGTTTGTTTACCAAAATACTGCTCGGCTGATCCCTCGTATAGCACTTGTCTTAGTGACAAGCAAGACAACAGTAAACGGACAGGTTTTGGCATTGAGTTTGGCGTTAAGAGAGCGAGCTCCGACCCCCAGTAAAACAGCAGGAGTAACGTTAACTCTAGCCCCATAACATGACGCCACTGTACTTACTGTAGCCTACAGCAGTCAGTAAGTACAGTAAGTGGCGTCACGTTAACTCCAGAGTGTCCCTACTTAAGCTTAAGCTTAGTTTTCATTACATGTAGCAGCATTTAAATACAGTACTGCGAAACGCTCATCCCATAATACAAATGTTCGCATCGCATCCCATAATAGTATGATGATACTTGGGATGCCATTGCGAACATAGATGCGAACAGGTTAGCTAAAAGTTTAGCGTCACCAGCGAGGGGCCCCACCGTTGCGGTCGAGGTACATTTCGAAATCCCTCCAGGCCTGAAAATCTTTCTAGGGGAAACACTGCAGGAGGCGAGACATAACGCTGCAACGAACGCGGCTTTCACAGTCTGTGTTAAAGGGGCTATAGATTGAGACAGCTTTCCTGATTTCCCCTCCCCTGATCAGGTAACATAATGACTTTGGAAAAACAGTTAGCAAGCACGACTCCCATAAAGATATATAAAAAGTATACGGGTGCCTGGGTCGGAGGATACTAGTAGGTGACAGATGTCCCGGCACACGCGGTTTAAGAAAAAATATCTTATTTATTGTGGGCAAGCAAGGTGATGAACGTTTCGCCTAGAAGCCTTCTAGGCGAAACGTTCATCACCTTGCTTGTATAATAAGATATTTTTTCTTAAACCGTGTGTGCCGGGACATCTGTCACATAATGACTTTCCCACACTGAGAGGCTATGTTCAAGTGAGTGGATGTACCCGATGGAAGTCAGCAAAGGAGCTGTGGTGGTCATTGCTGAGGTGTCATATATCCTATGGAAAAAGAAAAGAAAATGCACATTCAATTTAGAGATGTAATTCCAAAACAAGTAGTGCAGTGCAAGTGCTTTAAGCTGTGTCAGCCCCACCTAATCGTGTTGTCCATACAGGAGCTGAGCACTCTGTTCCCTGTACTAGGGGAGAAATAAGCACTGGTTATGCTTAAAGAGTGGCCGTGCAGCTGGCAGACCGCCTGGCTCTCGGTCTTCTTCAGACAGCGGCTATCGTAAATACTCACAAGCCTGCAGAGAAGAAGGAAAATTAGTTTGGACTATTTATAGACTGGACAGACTACAGCTGAACTGACTACAAGCAGGCAATCCAATTTAACAACTTTAGAAAACAAATGATCAAAGTGATTACTGCTCTGGAGAAAATATAAATTAATCAAAGATATGAGTCATACCTGCTCTCGGCCACTGCAAAGTACTGCTTGTTTAGTGGATGGACGCTAACACAGTGAAGGCTCTTGGGGTTGAGGGTGTAGAGGGTGTGGAGGGACTCATGGGAGTTGCTGCAGAGAAATTAAAAACATTAAGAGATTAGAAGCAGCTTTGTACCAGTCTGGAAAACATTATGCATGTTTCTGACAATGTTGTTTATGATTAATAAAAAAAGAGAGCAGGCGGTTAGCACTCTTCATGCTTACTGACATTCAACATGATGAAGAGAGATGGTAAAGAATAGAGAAGTGCTGCATTTTTTAAATCATTAATACAACAGTTGAAGAAGATGGCAGTATGTTACCCTGGGGTGCGCCTATCCACAATGGCAACATCTCCACCAAATTGCCCGACAACTAGTGTCATACAGTCATGTGACAGGAAGTCAAAGGTTTTCAGGCCATCTTCAATAGAATACACCTGGTAGGAAGTAGAAAATGATTCAGATCAGCTGGTGAAGTAGGAATATCTTAAAACTGGAGTGGGTTTACAATTCATGCACGATTTCACATCAACTTAATGAGGACATGGAATGTTTTTTTAAACATCTCCACTGATTTATAAGTTTGTTGCAAAGCAGTAATGAGTAAGTCCAGAATATTTCAGCAAAATTAACAGATGTTGTGCTTGAGGGCGGCTGTTCCAACTACAGATTGTTTATTTTTTCTATATGCACACATCCAGGGAGAATCGAATTGAAAACCTTAACAAGCGTTAATGACCCATGCCAGCAGGCGGGGGAGGATTTCTCAATGCAGAAAATATATAGAGAATATATAGAGAAGGTAAACACTGTCCATCTGCTTATATTACGGAGATTGTAAACTGATGCAAAGTGGGTTGAAAATCGGCAAAGCCTTCCTTTAATTACACATAGCTGCATCAAGACTTGTTTGTGTAAAAACTGTTCCTGAAATGGAACCTGTACACCTGTGATGTCAGCCCCAGCAGAATGTCCAGCAACAAGTGATGTCACAGGTGTTTAACACCCATTTAGAATCCTACCCTTTTCTCCATACTGTATTTCTGCCCTGGGGGCCTGTATCTTATTATAATATATATAGGGGGGGGGGGTTCATAATGATCATGAGCCCAAAATGTAAATTCATTACCCCCGCCCCCCCCCCCAAAAATAAAATAATAATAACACCGCGCTCTTCAAGTTAAAAGGTATTGGTTCAAACTGTACTTACTGGCTGAAATTATGATTATTATTATCATTATATATACAGTATATATATATTGTTACAGAGTGATATGTGATTGACATGTGATTGTCAGGGACCCCCTTGTTTAATTATAATATGTCAATTTACGTCTTTGCATCAGAGGATCAAACAGGAAGTGGGAGTGGCTTAGAGATTATATCCGTGGCATTTCAGGTGCGCAGGCCCCCCCCCCCCCTCTCTGCCATGTTGGTCTGCTAGTCTGATCAGGAAGCCATGTATCGCTCCTGTTCCCCAGTGCTCTATAAAATAGGTTATACACATTCAATAGCTCCCATATTTTTATAGGAGATGTAAGAGGCTTTGATCCACGTCCCACCGTCAAAAAACGCAATTGACGAACATACTCGTCCTTGGCACTCTACGTTAGTATTTGAATTGACGAACATACTCGTCCTTGGCACTCAATGAGTTAAGAGATATCCTTGTCAGTGGATGGCTGTTAAACACTGTCTGAAATTAAAAGACTACAGTTACCTTAGCAGGGGGCAGCTTCCGCTTCACTGCTCCGCCGAGTCAGCTTTCTGAGGCACCACAGCTTCTTGCTCCTCCTCCTCCTCGCTGCCTCCGCCAGCGTTACTGCCCTCGCTGTCAGACGAGCTGGCAGGCTGCAGATGAATCTGGATAAGGAGAGATGAGTACGTATGAATTTTCTCATTAAAACATACTGATATCTTAAAACCGTAGGTCCCTGGCACATCTGTCACCAAGTATTGTAGTCGACAAATGTCGACAAAATGTGTAACCCCCCCCCAGACACACACACACACACACACACACACACAGTGTCTCACACTTGCAATTGCAACATTTCAATAGGAAGAAATTCACAAGTTGATGTACAGTTGTTTTGCTAATGAGTTCTACAACAACGGACATGACGCAGACTACCACAGACATCACAGATTTCGACCAAATGATCAATTATAGAAATGAGGATGATAAACGACAAAAGATCAACAGGCAGGTGAAAAATCTGTGGATAATACAGGATGAGACCTGAAGGGAGAGTAACTGCTAAATCGATAGCAAAGGAATCTATCAGATTCTGTTTCAATTTACAAATATGCATATTTCCCTACTAGTAAACAAAGTTAGCCGGTGTGACAGCCTAACTGGTCGCTCCACTATCCTGTCTCCATACAATATGCGTGCGTGTGATTGTTGTTTATTGTGCGTGTGATTGTTGTTTACTTCCTGCAGCAGCTGTTGTGCACTTCTGTCCGCATATTCAACAACTCCACAATGAAACACTGAAGTCTCCGGCGGATGAAAACTACCCTTCTTTGCTTTTTTACCATCTTTTAATCTCCACTGTGCCTGTCCAACAAATAAATAAACTTAGGCTGTCACACCAGGGCTAGAGTCAGACACTCACGCCTCGCGCCACTTGGCGCTAATGGAACTAGGTTCCATTGCCGTTGCCACCCAGTGACGCGGTTTGTTTACCAAAATACTGCTCGGCTGATCCCTCGTATAGCACTTGTCTTAGTGACAAGCAAGACAACAGTAAACGGACAGGTTTTGGCATTGAGTTTGGCGTTAAGAGAGCGAGCTCCGACCCCCAGTAAAACAGCAGGAGTAACGTTAACTCTAGCCCCATAACATGACGCCACTGTACTTACTGTAGCCTACAGCAGTCAGTAAGTACAGTAAGTGGCGTCACGTTAACTCCAGAGTGTCCCTACTTAAGCTTAAGCTTAGTTTTCATTACATGTAGCAGCATTTAAATACAGTACTGCAAAATGCTGCTGATTAAACTGGTAGCTTGTTGGCTACCCCGCTAGCCGGGCGCTTCAGTATGAGTGAGAAACGCTCAGACTCGATAACCTTACCTTTAGTAATTGTATCTTCACTATGGCTCGTTTCATAACTTCTGTCGCCATTTCAGGACAATGCTTTGCCCCTTTCGGAACTGCTAACATAGCTTACGCTACTACGCAGTCCCTTATTAGTACACCGCCGATGTAGCCTAAACAGGTCGCTCCGTCTGCAAAATTGTTCTAACTACTCGATAAAGTTTCGCAAATGAAATTTCAAATGTACTTACGGGTACTTAAGGGTTGTGTGAACCTCCGCGGATGATGTAGAAACACTAGCGCCACTAATAAACATGTTTAATCCCTCACTGAACCCCAGGTCTAATTTCTTCAAAATGAATCAGCTAGAAACACTCGTCTTCTTCTGCGCTGCTGTCATGGGTGGTGCGCAAAGCAACCATAGCGCTCGCTATCACTTCCGGCCCCTGGCGGCCGGAAGTGGCACTTTTGTAGTCTTTTGTAGTTTTTTGTAAGGTATCGGACTAGTGCCATGGCACCGGAAAATAGGGGAAGCTATTAACAGAATTACTGTAATAATCACATGGCTGGCTGTATGTTACTTTTTTTTTATAGCTAAATTATCGCTGGAAGATAAACAATGGAAAATAGGGGAAGCTATTAACAAAATTACTGTAATAATCACATGGCTGGCTGTATGTTCCTTTTTTTTTAATAGCTGAATTGGAGACATGTACTACCGGCCCCACAATATTTTTAAAATACATTAATAGAAACACATGACATTAAAAACATTGGCAAAGTCATGACAGATTGTAGAGTTTAGTTACTTTACAACAATATTATTCAAGTAGTACTTCAAAGTAATCATCAGTAGGGAAATAGTAGTAAAAATCAGGCTTATTACCTTGTCCATTAAATTTCCAAAAAGACCAAAGCAGGCACTTTTCCCATATCCAGTTGGCAGGACAGCAAATACATTTTTGCGGTATACCAATGCTTTTAAAATTGCCTTTTGTTCCACTTTTAATGGAAAAGGTGACACCTCTTCAATTAACCTGTCGACATCCATTCTCACGTGGTGAGGGCTTCTGACTTCATGTGTAATGTGATTGATATAGCGGTTCCGACCGCCAGGGGCCGGAAGTGATAGCGACCGCTATGTTTTTTTTTTTTTTTTTTTTTTTTTAACCATTGACTTTTAATTTACAACTGTAAGGCAATCATCACAAGTGTATACAACTTCGACAAGCATGAACAGACACAAGGCAGCACATTCACACATAATACAGGACAGACGGGGGGAAACACGAAAAAAAAATAAAAACAATTTAAAATAAATAAAACATAAGATGGCTAGAGACTTGTTAAAGATAAATAGAGGTCTTTGGTAAAATTCGATTTAATAAATTTCAGGGACTTCATGTAGAGTTGGGTTTCATTAAAGTAGCAGGTAAAGATGGGTGGAGTTTTGATATATTTGCCCTTATGAATAAAGAATTTAGCTAAGATTAGTAACACATTGATCATTAGGTCCAATTTTTTGTCTTCTAATATTACACCAAAAACAATACTATTATAATCAAGAACAGGCATTACTGTGTTTTTTCCATGTAACCAATCGATGAATTATTTCCAGAACAGTTGGGTGTGAGAACATGAAACAAAAAGATGCTCAGTTGTTTCAATATCACCTTTACAGAATATACACTCATTGCTCTCAAATCCAAATCTTAATCTTCAAAATTCACTGGAAGGGTAGAAGTCATTCATTATTTTGTAGTGAATTTCTTTTGTTTTGGGTGGAACTGGATATTTGAAGAATTTTGTTCTCAATCTACATACTGCTGGTTTGTCAAAAATATTCAAAATATTATTTCTACAAGAACGGGCAGTGTATAAATCATTTGTTAGAATAGACCTTGTGAATTGGTTTGAGCACCTTTTATCAAGAAAATGTATTCCATTGATAAAAAGAGTGCTGAGATGAGAACACAACAGAATCTAGCTGTGGCCGGACTGGATAATGATTTAAGCGATGTTCTGTTGAATCCTTTCGTTTTTATTTTAATTTGTTCTTTGCAATTGCTGCATGTATGCTCCGACATCGCGAACACGAAGCCTGCCTGCGCTTCCAAAACTCTTCTGCGCGCATCTTACAAAAAACTACAAAAGACTACAAAAGTGCCACTTCCGGCCGCCAGGGGCCGGAAGTGATAGCGAGCGCTATGGTTGCTTTGCGCACCACCCATGACAGCAGCGCAGAAGAAGACGAGTGTTTCTAGCTGATTCATTTTGAAGAAATTAGACCTGGGGTTCAGTGAGGGATTAAACATGTTTATTAGTGGCGCTAGTGTTTCTACATCATCCGCGGAGGTTCACACAACCCTTAAGTACCCGTAAGTACATTTGAAATTTCATTTGCGAAACTTTATCGAGTAGTTAGAACAATTTTGCAGACGGAGCGACCTGTTTAGGCTACATCGGCGGTGTACTAATAAGGGACTGCGTAGTAGCGTAAGCTATGTTAGCAGTTCCGAAAGGGGCAAGACAATGCTAAGTTACCAACGAAAATACATAAATAAAGTAAAAAGTTGCCAACGCCTGCAGCCTGTCCACGCCAAGCAAACACTAGCAGTGCACTCCCACAACAAGAAACCTCGCGCCAAGCGCCACACGGCTTGTTTTGTAACTAGCTACTCCCCTCTGCGTTGTAACAAAATTCTAACAGCTCATTGGTTGATATTTCCATGTGACACACTTTAGGTCATGCGGAAGCAGTTGCGGAAACCATAGATATGGCGGAAACCAGTTCGAGGCATGGCCGCTCTGTCCTGCGTAGCGTACCTGATCTCTCCTTTGACAGAGGAGAGCCCATGCGGAGCCCATGGGGGAGATGCGTTACTGAGGCAGGAAGTCAGAAGAAGACCCGCCCCCGTCTTCCGGTGGCCTGTGCTGCAGTGTTTTCGTTCCCCCACAGAAATGCAACAGTAGGCAGTCGCTACGATTTAGAGAAAAAATAAGAAGCATGGCCATACCAAACGAAGTTTTTTTTTTTTAGCTAACGTTACCCAGCAAACATCGTCTTGACCGCGACGTCACCAGACGATATAATTGTGGTTTGGCATCTTACTCGCGTCGCCCATGTTTTCTAAACGGAACACAAAATTGAGCGGAATATTTTTCCTGGAGCACAGCACGGTCTTCCGCCCATAGCCGGAAAACTCGGAGTCGGAGCAAGGTTTTTCCATCCAGGCTACGTGAAACAGAAAGCAGTGGGTAACCGTGCATTCCTTTGCACTTGGAATTTTGAAACAAGACCTACGACAGGGAGAAGTGCAATTCAAGACGGAATTCCGAGTGGGAAACTTGGGCAGCAACACTCTGACGTCACAATCAACATGGCGGCGCACAAAGAGACACACACGGTGATAAGTAAGCAGTTACTTTTTCACAAATGTTTCACTTTGTGTTATGAAACAACTTAGTTGCCATTTCGATTCCCATATAGTTGATTTGTGCTTGATCGAAGCATGCACAGCGGTAGCCTTCTAGCGTCCATGTTTGTAGGCATCCACGCAGTTGGAACGCAGAGCGGAACATGGATATTCCGACTCCCGACTTTGAATGGAAGGCAGCAGCATGTGACCATGACGTCCTGTGCCAATACAGGAAGTAGCCGAGCAGCTGCTAGCCCGCTACCGCTACTAGTCATAACAATAATGATTATGATGAGTAACATTAAGTTAATCAACGAGGTGAATTAAACGATTTTGCGTGTCATAAACGTGGATTATTGTTGATGCTGCGCGAATCGGTAAAAAAACGAATGTTACCATTATGGCAAAAGCTGTCATGATCATCATTTTATCAGTCATTTTCTTGTCATCGAAGGTAAGTTGAAAGAGGAATAACGTCAAGTCAAACTCGGTCGACAGGCCTAACGCCTGAGAGTACTAATAGCTAGCTACTGTTAGCTGGTTAACTAGACTTTAAATCCAAATGTTCTGCCTGTTGTCATTTTTGTTTATGTTGTATGCATGGTTTTTTGAGTACGGTTAGTGAAACGTTAGGGTTTCCTGGAAACCTGAAAAAAATCATGGCATTTCAAAATCTTTGTTTTCCAGGCACTTTAAAAGTCATGGAATTAGTCAAATCCTTGAACCCGTAGGGAAAGTAATGGGATTTTGTTGCGACTGCACATGAGTGCTTCTTGTATTTTATGCTATTTTTTTAATGGAAAAATTCACGTTTTGTTTGAATAGCGTCCAGGTGAGGCAGTGACTCTAAGCACTAAAATCCAATATTAAGAGACCGGGGTGAAATTGGTTTTATATTCGATATTCGCCTGTTTTACCCGTTTCTAACTGTAATAGCTTCATGAAAACGGCACCAATTAATTCCAGATTAGTCTTATTTTGTACAGATACGCGAGGCCGACATTTCACAGCTTTGATCAACTCCCCAACCGCAGCGGTTATCGCGCAATTGCCGAGGAACGACTCTGAATATCCTTCTGAGTGCGTGCGGCAAGCTGAATATCTAGGGACCGTCGTCAAAGAGCAATATCCGTAGTTTCACCTTTGTAACAACGGTTGTATTTCCTAAAAAAATAAAAGAGTAGAAATACAAATAAAAGAGTAGAAATACAACTGTTATGGCCATTCTGTTTCTCCACAGTCTAGTCACAGCGCCACCTACTGGCAACACAAAAAGCAGTTTATTCTGAAGACCGTTTGCCCGATTGACCTCAAATTTGGCGTGTGTGCTGCTATGAACCAGATGTAGTCTGGCACTGAATTTCGGACATGTGGATGGTCATAGCGAATATGGTTCTGTGACATATTGATTGTCTAGCAAAGTCCCAAATGTTTTTTTCTGCTAAACAAAGGCTGTGGAACCTTAGCAGTGCGCTTAGCAAAAGATGAGAGGTGGTTTGGTGTCGATCGCTTGACTAACGGCAGAGCTATTTCAAAATAAAAGCCGCGAATATGGTTCTGTGACATATTGATTGTCTAGCAAAGTCCCAAATGTTTTTTTCTGCTAAACAAAGGCTGTGGAACTTTAGCAGTGGGCTTAGCAAAAGATGAGAGGTGGCTCCACGAAAATATTGTATGCTTTAAATCTAAAATGGTTCATGGATTACATTCTAATCTAACAAACCTATCAATTTAAAAGTCAAGCACGTTACCGTGGAAACAATTAAGCTTAGCCCAAAATCACAAATCAGAATGAGGTATATTTTCTATCTTGTAAGGGCTCCTTGGCTGAAAAACATTTGAGAACCTCTGTGTTAAACGTACACAATGATAAAATGTCAAAATTGTCATCTTCAAGAGTAGCATTCATACATTATCATCAACTATCAACTCATTATCATAAACTATTTAAATAACAACACAGAGACATTTTATTAGCTAATGACTTTATTGGGAAACATTGTGCAAAACGTGTGTTTTCTCACCTCTTCTCAGTTCTCAGTGTCCTGGTCTGGACTGAGGAGGCGAAACGGAGGCAGATGGGTCCAACCCATGGTCCAACCTCACTTGTAGACGGGGAGCAGTGGAACATGCCAAGTGTGGTTGAGTAGGGGGGGGGGGGTTAATTGATTACAGTTTTTCACAATTGCTTAAACACATTTCCTGATAGACTACCTCACTACCCATCTCAAAACTCACACACAAAATGCAAAATCCTACACTTCTCTTGCAAAAGCACACTTTGCCCTCAAAACGGTGTTAACTGTTCACATGACAAACACATACATCATATGAGTAGACATTTCTAAGCACCCATTGAACACTGGTGTGCAGAATGGAAAACACTATGAATAGACTACCTCACTACCCATCTCAAAACTCACACACAAAATGCTAAATCCTACACTTCTCTTGCAAAAGCACACTTTGCCCTCAAAACGGTGTTAACTGTTCACTAAATGGTATTTTCTTTTCAAATGACAAACACATACAGGTGCAGCTCAAAGAATTAGAATATCGTGAAAAAGTGCAATATTTTTTGTCACTCATTTCAGAAAGTGAAACTCTATATTATACAGATTAATTACACATAGAGTGAAATATTTCAAGCCTTTATTTCTTGTAATTTTGATGATTATGGCCTACATATAATGAAAACCCTAAATCAGTGTCTCAGAAAATTAGAATATTACATCAATAAATCAATAAAATAAAAAATAAAAATAAAAAGTTCATTTCCATGCACTCAATACTTGGTTGGGCCTCCTTTTGCATGAATGACTGCATCAATGTGGCGTGGCATGGAGGCGATCAGCCTGTGGCACTGCTGAGGTGTGATGGAAGCCCAGGTTGCTTTGATAGCAGCCTTCAGGTCATCTGCATTGTTGGGTCTGGTGTCTTTCATCTTCCTCTTGACAATACCCCATAGATTCTCAATGGGGTTCAGGTCAGGCGAGTTTGCTGGCCAATCAAGCACAGTAATGCCATGGTCATTGAACCAGCTTTTGTTACTTTTGGCAGTGTGGGCAGGTGCCAAGTCCTGCTGGAAAATGAAATCAGCATCTCCATAAAGCTTGTCAGCAGAAGGAAGCATAAAGTGCTCTAAAATGTCCTGGTAGATGGCTGCGTTGACTGTGGACTTCAGAAAACACAGTGGACCAACACCAGCAGATGACATGGCACCCCAAATCATCACTGACTGTGGAAACTTCACACTGGACTTCAAGCAACGTGGATTGTGTGCCTCTCCACTCTTCCTCCAGACTCTGGGACCTTGATTTCCAAATGAAATGCAAAATGTATTTTCATCTGAAAAGAGGACTTTGGACCACTGAGCAACAGTCCAGTTCTTTTTCTCCTTAGCCCAGGTAAGACGCTTCTGACGTTGTGTCTGGTTCAGGAGTGGCTTGACACGAGGGATGCGACATTCGTAGCCCATGTCCTGGATTGGTCTGTGCGTAGTGGCTCTTGATGCACTGACTCCAGTCTCAGTCCACTCCTTGTGATGCTCCCCCACATTCTTGAAGGGATTTTGCTTGACGATCCTCTCAAGGCTGCGGTTATCCCTGTTACTTGTGCACCTTTTCCTACCACACTTTTTCCTTCCACTCAACTTTCTATGAATATGCTTGGATACAGCACTCTGTGAACAACCAGCTTCTTTAGCAATGACCTTTTGTGGCTTACCCTCCCTGTGGAGGGTGTCAATGACGTGTCTTCTGGACAACTGTCAAGTCAGCAGTCTTCCCCATGATTGTGTAGCCTACTGAACCAGACTGACCATTTAAAGGGTCAGGAAACCTTTGCAGGTGGTTTGAGTAAATTAGCTGATTAGGGTGTGACACCATGAGTTTCCAATTTTGAACTTTTTCACACTTTTTCACAATATTCTACTTTTCTGAGACACTGATTTAGGGTTTTCATTATATGTAGGCCATAATCATCAAAATTACAAGAAATAAAGGCTTGAAATATTTCACTCCATGTGTAATTAATCTGTATAATATATGAGTTTCACTTTCTGAAATGAGTGACAAAAAATATTGCACTTTTTCACGATATTCTAATTCTTTGAGCTGCACCTGTACATCATATGAGTAGACATTTCTAAGCACCCATTGAACACTGGTGTGCAGAATGGAAAACACTATATGAATGCTTTATCAGTAGAATTATGCCTTTGCATGTTCAGTTTCAGGTTGTGCACATTGTGTCTAATGTGTTTAAACAATTGTGAAAATCTGTAAAACCAATTTTTGAGGGGTTAAACTACTTGGAGTCATTATAAATGATTAGGTTTGATGTATGGGAAAGTCAATGTACCGGTAATAATAGTTGTGTTGAAGGGGACTCTTGTTGTATTGTGTGGTTAATTGAAAACTAATTATGTTTGTCTCTGCATAGGAGGGGCTGCATCCTTCAATGGGGGATTCATGTCCCTGCTTCTGACAGGGGAAGGCACCAGGACTGCTGCCTACATACTGTAACTGGACCCATTTGCAGGGGCTTAGCCTACTGGTTTAGTTCAGTTTTGTCTTGTCAAGTTTTGAATAGTGATCTGTTGAATTTATAAAGTACAATAAAACCTTTGTGGGGAAAGCCATAACAAAACTGCCTAGAGATCCATTGTAAGTTACCCAGGCTGTAGGGGTTAAGGCGGAGGACCTCTCCTCTGCAGGCGCAATCCCTGCAGCGATGGTAGAGTGAACAGGGTGAGAGGAAGGAGGCGGGGAGATAGATGGCAGAGGAGGGAGAGGAGGTAGGGAGGCTAGAGAGAGGACAGAGGCAGGAGGGAGGCTAGAGAGAGGAGGCAGGAGAGAGGACAGACAGGAGGTAGGGAGCTAGAGAGAGGAGGCAGGAGAGGACAGGAGGGAGGAGAGGACAGACAGGAGGTAGGGAGGCTAGAGAGAGGAGGCAGGAGAGGACAGGAGGGAGGAGAGGACAGACAGGAGGTAGGGAGCTAGAGAGAGGAGGCAGGAGAGGACAGGAGGAGAGAGAGAGAGGACAGACAGGAGGTAGGGAGGCTAGAGAGAGGACATGAGGGAGGAGAGGACAGAGAGGACAAAGACAATGCAGGAGGTTGCACCTGCGTAGAGAATAGCAAGAGAGGCACCTCCCCCCCCAACCTCCTCCCTTCACTCCCACCTGTCTCCCTCCCCTTCAATCCCTCCTGTCTCCCTCACCCCTCCAACCTGTCCACCACCATTTCCCCCCCCCCCATCTCCTCCTCCCGTCTCCAACAAAATCCCCTCCTCTGCCATCTATCTATGTATCTCCCGGCTTCCTTCCTCTCACCCTGTTCGCACTCAACCACTCTACCATCTCCGCAGGGACTGAGCCTGCAGAGAGAGGGGAGCAGGCACAGTCCCTGCAGAGATGGTAGAGTGGTTGAGTGAGAACACGGTGAAGGAAGGAGGCCGGGAGATGGCAGAGGAGGGAGGGAGGGGGGGGGGGGGGGAGGGAGGGATGGGGAGGAGGGAGTAGGGGATGGGGAGGAGGGGTGGGGGATGGGGGGGGGAGGATGGGGAGGAGGAGGGAGGGGTGGGGAGAGGAGGAGGGAGGGAGGGGTGGGGAGACGACTTCAAATCCCCTGCAGGAATCAAACCTGCACTTCTCCGCATACAATGCGGCTGTTAAGGTGATCGCCTTAACCCCTAGACCATCAGCTAGGTAACTTACAATGGATCTCTAGGCAGTTTTGTTATGGCTTTCCCAATGAAAGACTTGAAAAGGTTTTAGTGTCCGTACCGGGATTCAAACCACAAACCTTTGGGTTGGAAGGCATGGTCTTTCACCACTGGACTACAGCCCAGCTCAAACACACAGCACATGCAGCAAGTCAAATAGATGTGGTTAAGATCAGGGTTTTCTTAACCACGACCATACCCTAACCCAATTGATATGGTGGTCGTGGTTAAGAAAACCCTGATCTTAACCACATCTATTTGACTTGCTGCATGTGCTGTGTGTTTGAGCTGGGCTGTAGTCCAGTGGTGAAAGACCATGCCTTCCAACCCAAAGGTTTGTGGTTTGAATCCCGGTACGGACACTAAAACCTTTCAAGTCTTTTTTGAATATTTTGTTTTCAATTATTAATATTATTTTCACATTTACTAATCATTAACCACTCTATTCAGGAATTGACCGACTAATCAGCAACTATCTAATGATTAACTAATATATTCACGAACTGACATGTATTAAAACAGTTAACTACTCTGAGTCTGCACTGAGTGCTCATAAGTGTCAAAATAGAAAACCAGATTCAAACATAGGCAGAATGGTTCCAGGTCCATGTTTATCATACCAGAATGTTAGCACAACAATACAAAACTCACAGCAACAAGTAGACCAGTGGTTTATTGATAGTATTCTGTGACATCACCACACAGACATCTTGGTCTGCTTGTAATCAATTAACAGGTGATTAACCACACAGCCAATGAGCTGTGTGTAGTGTAAAGTGCCATATTGGTCGGAAATGCATGTGACATCATGGGAATACTATGAATAGACAAGTCCAAGTGAATCAGTTGTTATTAAGCTTTATGAAGGCTACTTAAACAAGATAATTTAGGATAGATATAAATGTACCAAATGTTATAGCTATGTTATAGCAGACGTTTTGTCATTTCTAAAAAAATAGATTTTTCAGGTTCGCACAACATAGTATTGCATAAGGAGTTGCTCATAATAACTCTTTTTAAATCTTTAAAGTATTTTAGTTGCTGTTCTGGGTATGGCATTGCATCCCTGAGAAGGCTACATCGGTACAGCTGGGTTTCATTCAGGTTCATGTGTAAGGATACTCATTCTACAGCGGGTGTTTATATGATATACTGTGCAAATCTATATTTTTTAATCTCTTAAATTACATAATATTCCTTTGGTTTCTTCAGTGCGGTTTGCTGATATGTCAAAGAGATAGTTACACAAATAAATGACAAAACTCATAAGCAAACAGAAATGGTGAAGTGCTGCTCATTTCAGAGAGATACCGTATTGCACAGACAGATGAGATCATCTTCACGGTGGAAGAGGTTTCTCCTGCTGGAGCAGGAGTGAGCTCATCTGCCAGGGTTAAACAAGGTCGTGAGCCAGGGGTGAGTGAGGTCGTCTGCCAGGGGTGAGCGAGGTCGTCTGCCAGGGGTGAGTGAGGTCGTCTGCCAGGGGTGAGCGAGGTCATCTGCCAGGGGTGAGCGAGGTCGTCTGCCAGGGGTGAGCAAGGTCATCTGCCAGGGGTGAGTGAGGTCATCTGCCAGGGGTGAGTGAGGTCATGAGCCAGGGGTGAGCGAGGTCGTCTGCCAGGGGTGAGTGGGGGTGAGCGAGGTCATCTGCCAGGGGTGAGTGGGGGTGAGCGAGGTCATCTGCCAGGGGTGAGTGAGGTCATCTGCCAGGGGTGAGCGAGGTCATGAGCCAGGGGTGAGCGAGGTCATGAGCCAGGGGTGAGCGAGGTCATCTGCCAGGGGTGAGCGAGGTCATCTGCCAGGGGTGAGTGAGGTCATGAGCCAGGGGTGAGCGAGGTCATCTGCCAGGGGTGAGCGAGGTCATCTGCCAGGGGTGAGTGAGGTCATCTGCCAGGGGTGAGCGAGGTCGTCTGCCAGGGGTGAGCGAGGTCATCTGCCAGGGGTGAGTGAGGTCGTCTGCCAGGGGTGAGTGAGGTCATGAGCCAGGGTGGATGGGGGCAGATCAGGGCATGGTGGGGCAGGGCAGCAGCATCAGCATGAGACACAGAGGACTGGGGCTCAGTGCCAGCCCCGATGAGTCTCTCCCTACACACACACACACACACACACACGGGTCAAACCAATAGAACTGGAAAATAGAATGCCCATTGGTCACACTGTATTTGGGCGTGTCACAAACAAAAGGCAAAGTAAACAGAGTTCCAGTTTAGATGATGCCGTCACACTTAGTTTCTGTTGCTCCATTAAGACTGAATGGGAGGAGCTGCTTTGTAAGTGTGGCAACACCTGATTCCAGCAATTCTGGGTACATGTTGTGTTTCAGAGCTGTTAGCTACATGTTGTGTTTCAGAGCTGTTAGCTACATGTTGTGTTTCAGAGCTGTTAGCTACATGTTGTGTTTCAGAGCTGTTAGCTACATGTTGTGTTTCAGAGCTGTTAGCTACATGTTGTGTTTCAGAGCTGTTAGCTACATGTTGTGTTTCAGAGCTGTTAGCTACATGTTGTGTTTCAGAGCTGTTAGCTACATGTTGTGTTTCAGAGCTGTTGGCTACATGTTTGTTAGCTACATGTTGTGTTTCAGAGCTGTTAGCTACATGTGTTCAGAGCTGTTAGCTACATGTTGTGTTTCAGGCCTCTTTTGGTATGGTATGGTGTTTATTCTTAATCCCCGAGGGGAAACATGGTTTGCCACCAGAGCGAGAACAGATACAAACAAGAAACAGTAACATACAGCACAATAACAATAATACAGTGGAGAGAGAGAGAGCCTCACAAAGCAAGGCTAGCAGTGTTCATTAAAGAATTTTACAGAAGCAGGAACAAAAGATCTTCTAAATCGCTCAGTAGAGCACCGAGGCATCAAAAGCCTATTACTAAACGAACTGCGCAGGGCATTAAATACATTAAACAAAGGATGGCCTTCATAAGAAAGAATAGAATTCAATTTTCTCCTTGTTCTCTTGGCTATAATCATCTCCAAAGAATCAGGGGGAAGGCCAATCACTGAGCCTGCCTTTTTAATCATTTTGTTTATCCTATTTTTGTCCATGACAGTGAGGCTGCCCCCCCAGCAGAGCACAGCATAGAAAAGGACACTAGCTAGGATACCTTGGTAGAACACATGAAGAAGTGACCTGCTGATGTCAAATGATCTAAGCTTCCTCAAGTGGAAAAGTCCAGACTGGGCCTTCTTGAACACAGAATCTGTGTTCTTCTTCCAGTCCAGCTTACTGTCCAGGTGGACACCGAGATACTTATAAGACTGGACTATTTCTACCTCCAGCCCTTTAATAATGACAGGGGAGACTTCTGCCTTCTTCCTCCCAAAATCAATAACTAGCTCTTTGGTCTTTTCAACATTGAGCAGTAAAAAATTGTCATCGCACCAGGAAACAAATAAATCAATCTCCTTTTTATAGGCCCGATCGTCACCTTTGTTGATGAGACCAATAAGAGCAGTGTCATCAGAGAATTTCTGCATATGACACATGGCCTCACTATGTCTGCAGTCCGCAGTATAAAGAATAAAGAAAAAAGGAGCTAAAACTGTTCCTTGAGGGGCTCCAGTTTTTGTCCAGATGATATCTGATACAGTGTCGTCCAGCCTAACAAACTGAGGTTGAGGCACAAGATATCTCATGCACCAGGCGATGGTTGAATTATGCAATTTATATTGAATCAGTTTATTTGCTAGAATGTGTGGCTGGATAGTGTTGTTCAGGCTCCATCTGGGCCCTTCTTGATCTAACTTCGTTCTCTCTCTTTCTTAAAAAAAAAAAAAAACTAACCAACCTTGTACCACTAACCTAAACTTGTACCACTGTTCCTTCAGAAGTTGTAGTTGTCATAGACTGTGCTCCATAGTTGATTGCTCTATTGCTGACAAAAAATGTGTTATTGTAAGTCGCTTTGGATAAAAGCGTCTGCCAAATGACGTAATGTAATGTAATGTAATGTAATGAAGGCGCTCGAAAAATCAAAGAACATTTCCCTAACAGAGTTTAAATAAACGTCTTACAAATAAAGAAAAGCCACTGTCAAATCATGCGATTTAAGTGAATGTTTTGAGCTTTGAGAGGTTTGTTCATGTTTACCCATTTTGGTGGATTGTCCCAAGATCATACAAATGATGTGATTTTTGTGAACTTAAAGGCCCAATCCGTCAAAACTCACTATTACTGACGCCGGTGGCCGTTAGTGTAACTGCAGGCAGCGTGTGAACGAGCTGACGCGCGGGCACCATACTCGCACGCGCACAAGCAGTTGCCTGGCAACAGCAGAGCTGTTCGTTGCTTTGTAACGTTAACTCATAAAAGTCACTTGAAAACGGCAACCTGGACAATTTATCGGTCAGATCAGCCTCGAGATGCCCAGGAAGGATTCTGGGTGAATTAGGGGACGTTATTGTGGCATGTTTGGTCGTGTTTTGGCTTGCGTTGACTGCGGGCAAGTCGATACTCATGTTAGCAAAAGCCAGGAAATAGCCTTCTCCCCCTGTATGTATGGTAATGCCTGGAGTTGACCAAACTGAACAATCAAACAATGTTTCATAAGCATAACAGTAACGTTAGGCATATTTAGGACTGTTAAATTCATTATCCACACAAGACGGTAACGTTATTAGTGGGGCTGGTGGTAATTTCTATAAATGTAAATGAATATTAGTTAGCCGCGATTAGCATCAAGCTAATGCTACTAGTATGTGCAGTCCCACTGCAGTCAGAGCCTGCTGGCTGCGGGAAGTGGATACTCATGTTTGCACAAGCCAGGAAATAGCCTGCTCCCCCTGTGTGTACGGTACCGTCAAACAATGTACCGTAAGCATAACAGACAGTAGGCTAACGTTAGGCATATTTCCGACTGTTAGATTCATTCATTATCAACACAAGACAGTAACGTTATTAGTGGGGCTGGTGGTAATTTCTATAAATATAGCTAAATCTATTAGTTAGCATCAAGGGGAGCGTGCCTATGTTCCCACAGCCCTATGTTCCCACAGCCCTTTCTTGACTATTTTATAGAGCAGCAACGCGTTGAAAATAGAACAGTGGCGTAACATAGAGCAGCGCATGTGCTGCGCGTTGCATGCTGACAAGCCACGGCCGGTGTGAGACTTTACATTAAATATAATTGAATCTAAAAGGCGCGGCGCGTTTTTTTGCGCGACATACATGTTCGGTGTATTTTGGCCTTAAGGAGCTAAGTTTAGCAAAGGACGTGTCAAAATTATGCCAGAGAACAGCACATGTCCACAAGCCAGGGCTACTAGCAAACAATCAAAATAAGATTAATTTTTTATTTATTTAAATAAATAAAAATATTGCACTATTTATGCAGTTAACTCAACCTTTATTGCACTATTTATGCAGTTCACTCAACATTTTTGTGCCAGGAACAGGCAATCTGCAAGTGCTGTCCTTTGAAGACTATTTCAAGATTTATATTTCTGGCGCCAGCAACGCCAATGGATCTTTTCTCCTCTCGTTTCATGACGGTGGAAACAGAAATTCTGAACAACTAAAACCTTTCCTCCACGGTTTCCAGGGATCAAGCTTCCATGAATAGCAGCCATCTGAGCAAACACTGTGGACCACTCAGCACCAATGGGGCATGGCCGCGAATTACGATCAAAATATAAGGGGGTCGTCGGAACTACACCTCTCCACCAAATATCGTGAAAATCCGTGCTGTAGTATTTACGAAATAGTGCATTTGGTTTTTCAAACTGTCGCAATAGAAACAACTATGGACGGATCGTGATCAACAAAAAAGTGTTCCACGCAACACGCCTTCACCAAATTTGGTGCAAATTGGAACATTCTGCATCGAAACGTTTAGATCACATTGTGTTTTGTTATTTTTTGTGGTTTTTTGTCTCTTTGACCTTACTCAGTCATTCGTAGTGATGCATTGTGTAAGTTGGATTGTGAATGCCTTTTTGATTCTTCATTAATACAATAAAATAAAATTAAAAATTAAAATGCACACAGACAAAGAGTAAGTAAATCTTAGTAAACGTGGGAACATTATGAGAACTAGTGCAAACCACTTCTTGTAGTTTAGGGGGCTGGGGCCAAATCTGATATGGATGAATTGCTAACTAGTGCTAGTCATATTGTGTATTTTTTCATGATCATGTGTATTCTTGCATGATCAAAGGCACACAAAACTTTGAGACTGGTGTGGTTGTGCAACAAGACTATTGTTGGGAAATGTGGGAACACAGGGCCTTATTTTGGAAGAAAAAAAAATCTAAGAAATGTGGGAACATAGGGCTGTGGGAACATAGGGCTGAAATCTTAGAAATGTGGGAACATAGGGCTGTGGGAACATTGGGCTGTGGGAACATAGGGGTGACCCCCGCATGAAGCTAACGACTCACCACCGCAGCTAAATGCAGTCAAACAATAATGTTCCATGACCATAAGCATAACGGTACTAACGTTAGGGTTGCATTACTTCACACAAGATGGTAATGTTAGCAGAGTTTCTGACCAGGTGGTCAGATACTTGTACTACGGAGTGACAGTAAAAATCTTGAAAATCCATTAGCAAGCAGCTAACGTTATCTGGTCAAAACCACATTACAGTAGCTACAAGCAGCAAGTTCCCTTCATGAACCGAAAACACAGTCCTGACTCTAGTTTCCCCCCCGATGTCGGTCACATTGCTGCTGTCTGGCCAGACGGGCTTCATTAGATAAATATTTATTTATTTAGTCTGGACTTTTTCTGGAGTCTGTGTTTGTTGTTTCCTTTAGCTAGCAGCTAGCGACGAGCGTAACGTTAAAAGCTACTTCAGCCATTTCCTGTTAGCGTCTAGACAAGAGACAAGCTCGACGTGAACGCGCGAGACGTCACATCCTCTAGCTGTGGCGGGAGATGCTATCCACTTCGAAACTGCGGTTTTCCATGTATCTTCTGAACGGCTGGTCGGAGAGAAACGCCCCTGGTCGCCATTTTTAACACCTTAAGTGCCATAGCCGAAATAATTCGTCTTACATAATCCAACGCTTGAGTGCCAGAGCCAAAATAACTCGTCTTACATGTTTTTTTGACGGTGGGACATCAATCAACCCCTTTTACATCTTCGAGATAACTATAGGAGCAAGAGCATGTGTGTAATCTATTTTACCGACCACTAAGTGGCGACAGAGACAGAGAGAAGCCACAGCCACGGGACCCGTACACCAAAAGCAGCCGCCTCCCGCGGAAATGGCTTGGCGATTTTACAGTCAGAAGCCCGGAGACACACACACAGAACGGACAGAGATACCCTCCCCCCAGAGCCGCGGAGCAACGCGCGAACACACACACACACACACACACACACACCGCGGGAGCAAGCCATTCAAGGAAATGGCTTGGCGATTTTACAGTAATCCATTTCAGACTCGTCCCCGCACGCAGGCAGGCAGGCACGCAGACAGACAGGCAGGCAGCAGCAACGCGCTTCTGACACGCCCGCTGTTAGAGCCAGGAGGAAGGAGGAGAAGACACACGGAGGGAGGAGTTTGAATGAGAGGGGTGTTTCCTGTTGTTATGGAGGAAATTACTGTTCAAAACTATTGTTTAGAATGTCTGACGGTCTTACTGATGCCAAAAATGAATGGTTAAAGTGACTGTTTCACAAAAAGCCATTTATCTCTGAATAAATTTCCAGACGCTGAAACCATGCTGTACTCAACGGCTAATATCTACATAACTACTAACTCTGCAAACTAACTCTTTTAGACAGAGAAAGCACACATTCTATTAGTTATTTTTAGATGATTGGTGTTCATGAATTCTTAACAGAAAAGAATCCTCGGCTGTTCTAAAATGAGCCAGAATCGTCAAAAACACCCCTGGCACAACTTACCTACAGGAATGAAAACATGGCTGGCACTCAATGTGTTAAGTGACGTCAAGGCGCATTCACTCAGTGCCAATAATAAACACTTTGTGCACATTTATTTCTCGCCAGAACCAACGGAATGGGCCTTTAAGTACATGTTTCTAATTTATCAATGGGCTTTTTAATTTATTTTTTTAATGATCCAAGTTGCAGTGGTTTACCTCTGAAGTCGGCAGGCCTGTCCTCCCAGGGTGACAGCACAATACCCAGGGCTTTCCACTGGTTACCTGACAGGGCTGCTTCCTGTTCAGCTGTTACTGCCACAGCCTGCTCATAGGAGAACATGCTGATCTGGTTCGGGTTAAACACCACCTGCAGAAGGTGACATGAGCCAAATGAGGGGAGGCACGAATTGTCAAGATGAACACACCAACATAGATAACAAGACATTTCGGGTCCCAGAACAAAAGCTGAATAGAACTCCATAGACTTGTTTTGTGGAAGTCAGGTCAGTGTACAGTAAACTAGTAATAATAGTCATTTAAGACTTACACTAAACTGCTCAGGTGGTATCATTGAGATAGCCAGAGGTGTGATTCCTTCAATTTGGTCCCTCACCAAAGCTGACATGGACATATCTGGAAGACCAGCTGCACAACGAGAAAGTGAAGTAGCATCAATGCTCCCAGAGCTAAACAGCCACCAACATAACTGAGTGAAAAATCACATTTAGCAGATGATCACAGAGAGGATTGTTCATATCAGGGTGCTCAACATGAGGAGAGTGGATGTGTCTTACCTGCCAGAACTCCAATCTCAATGAAGACATCAGTCTTCCAGTTACCTGTGGGTCCAAATGCAAGACTGTGTTGCAGAAGGTCGACGAGAGCCAGCAACTGGTCTGGTGAGCAGGACAGCCTCAGCTGACCCAGCCACAGCACAGCCTTACTGCAGCCACCAGGGGGAGACAGCAGGTCACACAGTAAGTAAAGGGGACAGAAGTACCACAGGAATGAGTCCGGACCTGGATGTTAACACTTCCGCCTCTTATGTGTAAAAGTCAATGGGATTTATGTGTGAGGATTTTGGTTGAATGCTTGAAATAAGGTCTGTGGTTAACAAAAGTTTATGACTTTTATGATTTTCAGTACAGAAGCGTAGGCTACAGTGTAAATGAAGCTACAGTGTAAATGAAGCATACAGTGTAAATGCGTTTTTTTATGAGATTTTCAGAAAATGCTTCAACAGTCATAAAAGCGGTCCTCATATATCTACACACACACACACACATACAGTACATATAGTGTGTGTGTGTATATATATATATATATATATATATATATATACACACACACATACAGTATATACATATATACACACTATATATAGATCTTTTTGTGAATGTACAGCCCATTTTTAAACCAGCAGTATTTATATATAATACTAGTATAATAATATTATACTAGTAAATAGATAATAATATTATAGTATAATAATATACAATATAATAGTATAATAATAATAGATATATATACACATACACTAGGGTATTCACGACTACTGAATTTTAGTAGTCATCGACTACTTCCAAATAATAGTTGACTAGTCGATTAATACCGCTGAAGATATATTTTTTTCACACAATAGAAATGATCAATTCTCATCAAAAGGGTCTCAAAAACAGCCAGTAAAGGGTTAACTTAATGTAGGCGGGACCAATGTGGAGATATGTGAAATAGCAGAGTCCTGATTGGCTCTGAGAGGCTGTTTACAAATGAGCCATTACACCCCAGCAGCTTGTCTGAGTTGGAGATAGCGACTGTTTGACTTCAGTAACAACATAGACGAGTCTTTCTGTCTATTCACCTTATTCACCACACCCACTTTTTCTCTCTTCCGCGTTCAACGCAAACGTATTTGTTCTTCCGGTTCAGCGCTAGTTGCCTACTGTGGCTAATATTAGCCGCTAGTTAGTTATGTTATATGGCAGTAAAATGCCACTGAATGACCAAATTGATATAACTTTTAACCATTTCGAGTAACACTGTTTCCATACGGATCACCAGCGTTAGTTTGTTTTTTATAAACGTGGCTATATTCATAACGTTTCTATCTCGGATGCGTTATTTTGAATCCCACATAGGTTACGCCTGGCGCAACCTAGGTGGGTTTCAGGACAAAACAGTCTCGACTCCACTAACGTCATCTTTAGAGCACAATATTCCTGGAATGCAAGTTTAACTAAACAGTTACATGTCCTCTGCATTCTACATAAAATTAAGATATTACGGGTTGTTTTATTTTGTATGTTACATACTTATTGGCCAAGATATGTTAGTTTATGGGGGAGTAATTCTGCCAGTTTAGGAGGAGAGTGTGGGCGGCCATCTTGCCTGCGAGGTTTTTGGCAAGTCTAAAACGGAAATACTATTACGAAATGACGTAATGCGGAAGCGTCCATGTGTGGGCAAAGAATAAGGTGAATAAGTACCTTCAATTCTGTTGATTTAACATGGCGTCATGTGGAAAATGAGTGTTCAAACAAATCTATGTTCAATTTATGTATTTATTCTTCACCACAGATGAACGATTAGTTGATTATGATGCATAGTGTCGACTAGTGTTTTTTTGTTGACTGTGAAAGCCCTAATATACACGTATAAACACTAGGGCTGTGAATCTTCACTAGCCTCACGATTCGATTACGATTCAGAGGGCTACGATTCGATTCGATTCGATTATCGATGCATCTCGATACATCTTAAATCAATGCATCACTTTTTTCCCCCAATATTCCCCAATGATTTATTTTTTCTCACTTTCTTTTTTCTCACTGCGTGACTACTTTTAAAATAAAAGTGCATTTGGAATTGCATTGTATTATGATCCATAATTAAAATAAACAACTGCATGTACTTCCATTATATTTTATTTGATTATTAACACATTGACTGCCAGCCGTTTTTTTTTTGCTGTAGGTAGCTTCTGCCAGGCCGTTTTTTGAGGATTCTGGCTCATTTTACAAGAGCCGAGGATTCTTTTCTGCTTGGAGTTTGTGAACACGAAGTTCACAAAAGTACTAATAGAATGTGTGCTTTCTCTGTCTAAAAGAGTTAGTTTGTAGAGTTAGTAGTTATGTAGATATTAGCCGTTGAGTACAGCATGGTTTCAGCTGTCTGAGAGTGAAAGCTGAGATAATCGCAGTTTTGTGAAATTCAATCAAACAGGCAGAACAGTCACTTTAACCATTTATTTTTGGCATCAGTGAGAGATCAGACATCCAAACAATATAGTTCCGAACGCCCTCTCCTTCAACTCCTCCCTCCGTGGGCGTGTCTAGTGGCTTTCAGCCTGCGTTTGTCACAAGCGAGTGCTCTGCTGCTGCTGCTGCGAGTTTGAGCAGCCTCCCTCCCTGGCAGCGAGTTTGAGCAGCCTCCCTCCCTGGCAGCGAGTTTGAGCAGCCTCCCTCCCTGGCAGCGAGTGTGGATAGGGCTCACTCGTCTCTTGGGTTTGAGAGCCCCGATGAAGCCCCGTGCGACTCTAGGCTTTATGCTGCCCACCCAGTCCATTTCTGGAACCCCCCACCGCAGCAGCGCGAAAGCGTCCCCGCCTACAGTATGAGAATGAGGCTCGTTCGTTTCTGGGTTTTCGGAATGCGTGCGATTCTGGCCTTTCTGCGGGCGTTTCAAAGTGTGTTTCACCCATAATATATTATGCAAATTTGCAATCCCCCGTGTGCTGCTGCTGGCGCGGCCCGAGAGCGGCGAGTCTGGTGACTGATGACTGTAAAATCGGCAAGCCATTTCCTTGAGAATGGAGGAAGCAGCCGCGGGAGGCGGCTGCTTTTGGTTGACTTTCTCTCTGTCGGGAGGGCACCGTCG
The DNA here is from genome assembly GCF_964638095.1 of Poromitra crassiceps. Taxonomy (NCBI): domain Eukaryota; kingdom Metazoa; phylum Chordata; class Actinopteri; order Beryciformes; family Melamphaidae; genus Poromitra; species Poromitra crassiceps. The sequence continues at coordinate 31,522 of NW_028151447.1, forward strand.
CCACCTAGCTGGTCGGTAAAATAGATTATACACATTCTCTTCCTCCAATTCTGGGATAGGAGACGTAAAAGGGGTTGATCGATGTCCCACCGTCAAAAAAAAAAAATGTTTATGTAAGCCGAGATATCTCGTCCTTGGCACTCAACGGTTGGATCATGTAAGCCGAGATATCTCGTCCTTGGCACTCAACGTGTTAAAAAAAATAATAATAATAATAATAATCGATTCTTGACATTTGTGAATCGATGCAGAATCGTGCACGTCCGCATCGACGATGCATCTTATAATCGATTATTTTTGACACCCCTAATAAACACACACACACACGTCTCACCTGAACTCCACAGCATTGAAAAAACGCATCTCTGTTGTTTTAGCTCCACACACGATGTATCCCATCGCCACAAAAGTGCTGGAGTCCAGCTGTGAAGGTTTCTGCTTGGTGGCGTTTAACAAGCGGCTGAACAGCACAGCCAGCTAGGATGAAAGCCATGGAGAGAATGAGTGAGCGTAAAATAGCCTCAAACAGGATTGTAGGTGGATGTATTAGCAACGTACTTGTACCTTCACCCTGTATTGTATAGCATGCCAGTGCTACTTGTACAATTTGTTTCAGAAAGCGAGTGAACACACAACACAGTGGATGTAATATGTCTCCGGCTATGACCGAAGCTGATACCTGTCTGTCTGTCCAGGTGTTGACTGATCCCATGGCGTAGATACTCCTCAGCTCGGACAGACGGAGGGTGCCCAGCTCTGCTTCTGACATCTCCACCGCTAGTCCACCCAGCTGAGCGACCAGGGACGGAGACATGGAGCGGATGTGGCCATGCACCTTCATGCGCGTGTTCACGCATACACACACGCATGCATGCACACACACACACACACACACACAAAATCCCAGAGAGACCCCAGTTAAAACATGGCAGACATTTTAGCAACATTTCACATCCATAAAACCATATTCACCAACTTAAAGTCTTTATTTATTGTTTTTGAAAAGCGTAGCAAACAATATACTAAAACAATATATTCTTCCAACAATAAGAAATCTATTAAATCACCTTTGTACATTTGTACTACATGTTTTGCAATTAAAAAAAGACAACCCTAACAACTGGATTTAGGAGGGGTTTCAAATGTAAACAGGAAGTATGGAAATGTCCCATAGGGAAGAAGCCTGGAATGAAATGCATGTGTGATGTGACGTGATGTGATGTTCTCACTGTGGTAGTTCCTGCATGATGGATGGCTGGAAGAGAGTCTCACCTCTTTGACTTTCTTGAGCAGCTGTTGGCGTTGGTAGGGTGTAAGGAACGGGTCGTGGCCCATCAAGGAACGGGTCGTGGCCCCCCCCCCCCCCTCCCCCCCCTCCGGCTCTGGCTGATGGCCCTCCAGGCTTATCACCTTCCCCTCCCCCTCATCCCCCAGGCTATAGACAAGTTTCCCAGCGCTGGCCTAGGGCGGCGCCATAGCAGCCTTATATGTCCCCGGCTTCCGGTTAAGTCCACATAGCGTCCACAGCAGCCTGATGTTGCCAATAAGCTACGACTTAAATAGAGACTTATTACATCATATGTTTTCCGCCCCCTGTATGTTGAGTGTTGGTGAAAAAGAAAAATATAGCAGACGCTTTCTTTACTGTAGAGCGCCGTTTAAAAGCTGCACAACAAGCAGCATCAGTCCCGCCGGCCAGCGCTGGACCCGCTGTGAGGAAACACACAGGAGGAAACCGAAATGTCAAAACAGACATCCCTTGCTAGGCCAGTCCTTTTTTTTTAATCGAGATCATGCAACAAGTAGCCTACTTCAGCCGAGGCCAGCAAGACGGCAGGAAAGAAACAGAAGCGTGCCTGCCGCCGTCAAAAGCAAAAGAGACCCGACGTAGGCTGTCAATTTAGCGGAGGTAAAAAGCCTTTTTACCTACTCGGGCGAATCAATCAATCAATCAATGGCTCGCGCTTGTTGCCCGACGCTCGTATGATGAGGAGATGAATCAAAATGCTTACCACCAATAAAGCCACATGCGAGCCGAGAACGAGTGCAGGAGAGCTGACGCAGGTGCCAGGTGTGGAGTGGGAGAGATTAAGGTGCGTAGCCTATTGCTGGAGATTCAAGTTGTGCGCTGTCTGCACTCTGCACTGACACTGTCGCACTTATTACTTTTAGCTGCGTTGTTTTTTCATCAAGGCAATGTCCAGAAGATATGGGTTCATGAATGTCTGCAAATGCAGATAGATAGGCTACAGTAGGAGTGTGCATGCATGTTGTCTGTTTCAATAACGAAAGCGTCCTTACCGAGAACGACGTGCCGACCAATTAAATATTCTTGCTGCGAAATCGGCCTCTTAATGACAACACTGGAATAATAGCCGTAATATTCATTCACAACGGGGGTAATTTGATGAAATACATAGCGTTACAACATACCCGACTTACTTTGTTGCTGTGGAGATATTGGTACGCTTCGGAGCTTTTGAGATTGTTCATCGCGTTGCCATCCACCGCCATTGATTCCTCAAAATACGCTATAATCCTGCCTGTAGTTACGTTCGGCCATTTACACATATTATCTTCCCATGTGTCCAGTGTCAACGGGTGTGGGATAGACACTCTTTCATTAGATAGGAGACTCGCAGAATGATCCCAAGTTTGCATTTTTTCGGCGGTCGCTATGGCTACTACGGTAGTACGTTACGCTTCTCCGTATTCACAAACACCGGAACCGACAGACCGATCGCGGCCGAGTCCGGAAGCAAACCGGAAGTGCCCAGGAAACTTGTCTATACCCCGTCACCCAGAGACGAGGCTACACCGCCCCTCCCCCCCCCAAAGGGCTTCAGAGCTGATGATGCCCCCCCCCCCCCACCCACGCTGACCATCACAGCGGACCAGGTGAGGAATCAGCTTATGAGGCTACACACTAGGAAAGCAGCTGGCCCGGATGGCGTCAGCCCCATGCTGCTCAAAGCCTGTGCCCCCCAGCTTTGTGATGTGCTACAGCTGATCTTCAACAAGAGCCCGAGTCTCCAAAGGGTCCCCGTGATGTGGAAAATGTCCTGTATCGTCCCTATACCTAAAAAGCCAAGACCCTGGAGAAACTCGTCCTGGAGCAGCTCAGGCCTATGGTCAAACCATCCCTAGACCCCCTCCATTTCGCCTACCAGCCCCGACTGGGAGTGGGGGACGCTGTCATCTACCTGACCAACCGCGCCTACGCCCACCTTGACAACCCGGCCAGCACTGTGAGAGTCATGTTCTTCGACTTCTCCAGTGCTTTCAACACCATCAGGCCGGCTCTACTGGGTGAGAAGCTGACGGCGATGCGGGTGGATGCCCCCCTGGTGGTCTGGATTGTGGACTACCTGTCTGGCAGACCACAGTATGTGCGCCTGCAGAACTGTGTGTCAGACAGAGTGGTCAGCAATACAGGAGCACCACAGGGGACGGCCTTCTCTCCCTTCTTCTTCACCATCTACACCACGGACTTCACCTACCAGACAGAGTCTTGCCACCTTCAGAAGTTCTCTCACGACTCTGCGATAGTGGGATGTATCAAAGATGGCGACGACGATGAGTATCGGGATGTGGTGGCCAACTTTGTCACATGGTGTGAGCAGAACCACCTGCAGCTCAATGTGTCAAAGACAAAGGAGCTGGTGGTGGACCTGAGGAGGGTCAAGGCTCCGGTGACCCCTGTTTCAATCGACGGGGTCAGTGTTGACATAGTGGAGGATTACAAGTACCTTGGAGTGTACATTGACAATAAACTAGACTGGGCTAAGAACTCTGATGCACTCTACAAGAAGGGGCAAAGCCGTCTCTACTTTCTGAGATGGCTGAGGTCCTTCAACGTCTGCCGGACCATGCTGAGGATGTTCTGAGTCGGTAGTGGCTAGTGCCTTCCTGTATGCTATTGTGTGCTGGGGCAGCAGGCTGAAGGCAGCGGATTAGTGTTAATTTCGTCGACGAAAAATGTTAGTCGACTACCTTTTTCCCCAAGACTAAGACGAGACTAAAATGTTCAGACTTTTAGTTTCATTGACTAAGACAAGACTAAAATACTCAAACTTTTAGTCGACTAAAACTTGACTAAACAAAAAGACGATGAGGTTGAATAAATATGATAAAAACTAACAAGGACATTTGACACAGGACTAAGACTACGACTAAATTTAAAAATAGACAACAAAATTAACACTAATTATAGACTGTTTCCCCCCCTCAATGCAGCAGTTCAGTTTCCTGTGTTGCAGCATCATAGATCTAGCTGACATTTAGCTGTCTGAAAAACATTTGCAGTAGTTACAACAGAATCCACCCAGTCTTAGCTAAGGGTCTTATCTATATGTGTATGAGGCATTGTGTTCCCAAAATGTACAGCTACTTGCTTGTCTACATTATATCCAGAGAGGTCTGAGTGCTTTCCACACAGCACAGCCAGCCTCCCTCCATTCTCCCCTCAGCTGCGGGCTGAGCAGGGACTGTAAATATGCCGACACTGGCCCGGGTGGGCAGGGTCAGCATTAATTTCCCTGGGAAAGAGTTGCCAACACTGCTTCGAAATACCATTACTAGTGAAGCGCATCAGCAGATTCAACAGTTTTCATTGACTAAAACTAGACTAAAATGTGAACAGTTTTTGTTGACTAAGACTAGACTAATATACTTATGGTTTTATTTGACTAAGCTGAGACTAAAATGCTCAAACTTTTAGTCGACTAAAACTTGACTAAATAAAAACAGGATGAGGTTGACTAAATATGACAAAGACTAACAAGGACATTTAACACGGGACTAAGACTAAGACTAAATAAAAAAATAGCCGACAAAATTAACACTACAGCGGATGCCAACAGACTCAACAAACTGATCCGTAAGGCCAGGGACATTGTGGGGCTGGATCTGGGCTCTCTGACTGCGCGCACACACCTACACACACACACACACACACACACACACACGCACGCACACACCTAAACACACCCACACACACCCACACACACACACACACACACACACACACGGTTGAATGCTCTCATTTAGGACACTTCATGCCCAAAAGAACATGTGGGACCAAGTAAAAGTTAGCTTTCCTGCTCAGGACTAGACAGGAAGTGGTGCGATTTTGCTGCGTCAAGTTACCTACTGTATGAGTTAACCAGGGTGAGACAGGAAGTAGAGCGATTTTGCCTTCAGAGTAAAAGCTTAGATTGTGAAACTTTTTTCAGATTTCCCCTCCATTTGTACTTGGCCAATTTCCCCCTGCTCTGCTGCCCAGGGTCACTGCTCCACCCTCTGCCAATCTGGGGAGAGCTGTAGACTAGCACCATGCTTCCTCCAAGACATGCCAGCCGCTTCAGGACACATACCCTTAATCTGGCTTCCCACCCGCAGACCCATTGCCCGACACCCGACTAATCCGGGGGCGCGAACCTGCGACCCTCGTGTTGGTAGGCAGGGAATCTACCGCTACACTACCTGGACGGCCTAGATTGTGAAACTTTTGAGAAAAGTTGGAAAATAAAGCTGGGCTGTGCAGAGCAACAGAAATTGTTTGAGAGGTATAAAAGTATAATGTAATAATATAAACGCACCACACATTGTCCAGTCTTCAGAAAGTAATACAATTATTTATCTATTATGTATTAATTTAATTTAATTAATTAATTATTAATTAATACACAGGACAAGATGTTACTATCCCTTGTGCCAAAATCCGAGGAAAAACACATTTAGAAGCCCAATCCAGAATAAAACAAGCTAACAGGCTAACAAACTAATAAACAAGACACAAATCACCAGTTACCTACCCTAGCCAACAGCAGTATGAAGCATGTCATTGGGGTTTTCAAGTGGGCACCTTCCTTCACCGACGTTTCGTTAAGTTAGGCCCACGACACCTCAAGAAGGCTTAACGGTGTAATCCAGCGTCCTGGAAACACCCCCCTCCATGCTACCACCGCACAACTGCATATTACCTCACTATCTAAGCCTAGCTATCCAGGTCGGTTCGGTATGACATTCCTGACTACACCACCACTGTCAATGATTCAGCCCTGTTGATGCGGACCGTTAATCATGACCAACAACAAACAATCCCTAACTACACCACCACTGTCAATGATTCAGCCCTGTTGATGCGGACTGTTAATCATGACCAACAAACAATCCCTAACTACACCACCACCGTCAATGATTCAGCCCTGTTGATGCGGACCGTTAATCATGACCAACAACAAACAATCCCTAACTACACCACCACTGTCAATGATTCAGCCCTGTTGATGCGGACCGTTAATCATGACCAACAACAAACAATCAATCTGACCTTAGCGAGCTCCCCAGCTAGCATGTTTCCTCCTTATCCACAGCCATTCACTTGCTCGTTCTGCTGCCTGAGACATGTTGCTAACCGCAAGTTTCAGGCTCCGTCCCCGAATGCCCAACTCAGTTAGTAAGGCAATAACGGACTTTGCCACAAAACCACGGCAGCCCACCTCTACAGGCCGCACTCGAGCCCTCCAACCTCGCTGCTCTGCCTCTGCTGCCATTTCAGCATACCTAGCTTTCTTGCGCTCATAAGCCTCCTCAACTCGATCTTCCCACGGGACTGTGAGTTCGATAAAATAAACTCTCTTCTCTACCTCAGACCACAGTAACAAGTCCGGACGTAGCCGGGTGCTAACTATATATGCTGGGATGACTAGCTGTTCATTCAAGTCAACCCTCATTTCCCAGGCTCCACCTACACTTAGCTGCCCTAACTTGTGCCTGACCTTAATTGGTCTAATCTTTTCTCCCTCACGTACAAATTTGATCTGTCTATTCTCTTTGCTAGCAACTAGAGAATTTACTTCTAGCCGCTTTTCCTCAACTGCAGCTGCCAAACATTTCAACACCTGGTTGTGACGCCAGGTGTATCGCCCCTGGGAGAGACTGACCTTACACCCTGACAGTATATGCCTCAATGTACATACACTAGAACACAACGGGCAGGCACCATCCTCGCCCAACCACTGATTTAAGTTCTGGGGAGATGGCAGCACATCATAAGTAGCCCCTAGAATAAATCTAATTCTGCTGGCCTCCATGCTCCACAACTCTCTCCACTTCAACTTTCTCTTCTCTACACTCTCCCAGTTCACCCACTGTCCTTGCTTTGCCTGCGACACTGCCTTAGTACATCTTACTGCCTCCTCTTGCCTATGTACTTCTTCAACTACCATCTTCCTCTTTTCTATTACTGATGCCTTGTTCCACACAGGTTTCCCTAAGCACAACCCTAAGCCTCCACGCCCATGCTGCACCTGACCTATGATATCCCTGTGTCTAAGAGCTGACTGTGCTTGCTGTACTGCCTCCTTTGGGTTCCACTTCCTCCCTGTTTTAACTGTGGGCGCTACACTCCTAACCACTGGATCCTTTGACTGAGTCAGAGTCATTTCCAGTCTAACCTTAGCACACTTGAACTCCTCTGTCAGGCTAGATAATGGCAATTCCAATATGCCTTTCCCATATAAGGCTACACTGCTTAGGCAGCGTGGGACTCCGAGCCATTTTCTAATGAATGAGTTAATCATCCTTTCTAGCTTTTCTACCTTTGAAAGGGGAACCTCATACACTGTCAGTGGCCACATCAACCGAGGCAACAATCCAAACTGCAAACACCACAACTTTAACTTTCCTGGGAGCCCTGACTTGTCTATACTTGAAATACCTTGAATCATTTCCTGCCTCACCTCCTCAAACTGTCCCTTATCACTGAGACTTGCATCATACCATCTTCCCAAACTCTTGACTGGTTTCTCTAACACTGTAGGCACCACCTCATCATTTATAACAAACTTCTTACCTACTACCCTCCCTTTAATGATTGAAATACTCCTGGACTTACTTGGCTTCACTTTCATTCTAGCCCACTGCAGATTACTATTTAACTTATCCAACAATCTGCTAGTACATGGAGCGGTTGACGTCATAGTCGTCATGTCATCCATGTATGCCCTAATTGGAGGGAGCCGCAGCCCTCCCTGCAGCCTTTCTCCACCCACTACCCATTTTGAAGCCCTAATAATGATCTCCATTGCCATGGTAAAAGCTAATGGGGAAATTGTACACCCTGCCATAATGCCTATCTCCAGCTGCTGCCAAGCTGTAGTGTACTCTGCTGTGGTAAAGCAGAGTTGAATATCTAAGAAGTAGGCTTTAACTAAGCTCTTTATACTACCTGGCACTCGAAAGAAATCAAAGGCCTCCCATAACAGACTATGCGGCACTGACCCGAAAGCATTAGCCAGGTCCAAGAATACTACATGCAGGTCTCTCTTCTCACGCCTAGCTGACTGGATTTGGTGCCAGATCATGCTGGTGTGCTCTAAGCACCCGGAGAAGCCGGGAATTCCAGCCTTTTGCACCGAAGTATCTATTAGCCTATTCTTTTCTAGATAACTAGACAGCCTCTGTGCCACAACACTAAAGAAAACCTTCCCTTCAACATTAAGTAGACTGATAGGTCTAAACTGACTTATCTCTAACGAGTCCCTTTCTTTAGGAATAAAGATTCCCCCTGCTCTACGCCACGCCTTAGGAATAACCTGCTTCTTCCAGACTACCTTCATCAGCTTCCATAGAAACTGCAACACATCTGGAGCACTCTTATACAGCCGGTAGGGGACTCCATTAGGACCCGGGGCTGAAGAGGCCCTTGCACGTCTCACTACTTCTTGAACTTCTTTCCACCTTGGTGGGCTATCATCACACTGGCTCTCTATATCACCAATAGGTGGAATATCAGCTGGGACTGTCATCTCTCTAAACCTATCCCTATCTTTGTGAACCTCCTCCAAATATTCCTCAAGCTTCTGCTTAGGTACCATAAGGCTACCATTCTTTTCCTTACTAAACAATGACTTCACAAATCTAAATGGATCCTTATAGAATGCTATTCTAGCTCTCTCTTTCTTTTTCCTATTTTTCCTAATGCTCTCTGCTCTTCTTAAAACTGCCAACCGATCCCTCACATCTGACTGCAAGCAATCAATGCCTTCCTTCTCAACCTCTGTAGCTTTCCTCCACTGCCTCTTAAGCTGTCTTCTCTCCTGGATAAGTCTATCTATCTCTTGTTGGCGCCTAGATTTAACTACCTCACCCTCTAGTTTCTTCCTTTTCTCAAAGACGCCAAACCTTTCCTTACCATAATCATAAATACAATCTCCCATTTTCTCCAACTTACTCTCAGCAGTTCCTTTAAGCTTCTCTAACATCCTAACCAAATCACTATTGATATCTTCCCACTTCCTACTTTCCGCTGCACCTGGCCACTTAACTCTAGGCTTCTGACCGCTAGACCACAGTAACAAGTCCGGACGTAGCCGGGTGCTAACTATATATGCTGGGATGACTAGCTGTTCATTCAAGTCAACCCTCATTTCCCAGGCTCCACCTACACTTAGCTGCCCTAACTTGTGCCTGACCTTAATTGGTCTAATCTTTTCTCCCTCACGTACAAATTTGATCTGTCTATTCTCTTTGCTAGCAACTAGAGAATTTACTTCTAGCCGCTTTTCCTCAACTGCAGCTGCCAAACATTTCAACACCTGGTTGTGACGCCAGGTGTATCGCCCCTGGGAGAGACTGACCTTACACCCTGACAGTATATGCCTCAATGTACATACACTAGAACACAACGGGCAGGCACCATCCTCGCCCAACCACTGATTTAAGTTCTGGGGAGATGGCAGCACATCATAAGTAGCCCCTAGAATAAATCTAATTCTGCTGGCCTCCATGCTCCACAACTCTCTCCACTTCAACTTTCTCTTCTCTACACTCTCCCAGTTCACCCACTGTCCTTGCTTTGCCTGCGACACTGCCTTAGTACATCTTACTGCCTCCTCTTGCCTATGTACTTCTTCAACTACCATCTTCCTCTTTTCTATTACTGATGCCTTGTTCCACACAGGTTTCCCTAAGCACAACCCTAAGCCTCCACGCCCATGCTGCACCTGACCTATGATATCCCTGTGTCTAAGAGCTGACTGTGCTTGCTGTACTGCCTCCTTTGGGTTCCACTTCCTCCCTGTTTTAACTGTGGGCGCTACACTCCTAACCACTGGATCCTTTGACTGAGTCAGAGTCATTTCCAGTCTAACCTTAGCACACTTGAACTCCTCTGTCAGGCTAGATAATGGCAATTCCAATATGCCTTTCCCATATAAGGCTACACTGCTTAGGCAGCGTGGGACTCCGAGCCATTTTCTAATGAATGAGTTAATCATCCTTTCTAGCTTTTCTACCTTTGAAAGGGGAACCTCATACACTGTCAGTGGCCACATCAACCGAGGCAACAATCCAAACTGCAAACACCACAACTTTAACTTTCCTGGGAGCCCTGACTTGTCTATACTTGAAATACCTTGAATCATTTCCTGCCTCACCTCCTCAAACTGTCCCTTATCACTGAGACTTGCATCATACCATCTTCCCAAACTCTTGACTGGTTTCTCTAACACTGTAGGCACCACCTCATCATTTATAACAAACTTCTTACCTACTACCCTCCCTTTAATGATTGAAATACTCCTGGACTTACTTGGCTTCACTTTCATTCTAGCCCACTGCAGATTACTATTTAACTTATCCAACAATCTGCTAGTACATGGAGCGGTTGACGTCATAGTCGTCATGTCATCCATGTATGCCCTAATTGGAGGGAGCCGCAGCCCTCCCTGCAGCCTTTCTCCACCCACTACCCATTTTGAAGCCCTAATAATGATCTCCATTGCCATGGTAAAAGCTAATGGGGAAATTGTACACCCTGCCATAATGCCTATCTCCAGCTGCTGCCAAGCTGTAGTGTACTCTGCTGTGGTAAAGCAGAGTTGAATATCTAAGAAGTAGGCTTTAACTAAGCTCTTTATACTACCTGGCACTCGAAAGAAATCAAAGGCCTCCCATAACAGACTATGCGGCACTGACCCGAAAGCATTAGCCAGGTCCAAGAATACTACATGCAGGTCTCTCTTCTCACGCCTAGCTGACTGGATTTGGTGCCAGATCATGCTGGTGTGCTCTAAGCACCCGGAGAAGCCGGGAATTCCAGCCTTTTGCACCGAAGTATCTATTAGCCTATTCTTTTCTAGATAACTAGACAGCCTCTGTGCCACAACACTAAAGAAAACCTTCCCTTCAACATTAAGTAGACTGATAGGTCTAAACTGACTTATCTCTAACGAGTCCCTTTCTTTAGGAATAAAGATTCCCCCTGCTCTACGCCACGCCTTAGGAATAACCTGCTTCTTCCAGACTACCTTCATCAGCTTCCATAGAAACTGCAACACATCTGGAGCACTCTTATACAGCCGGTAGGGGACTCCATTAGGACCCGGGGCTGAAGAGGCCCTTGCACGTCTCACTACTTCTTGAACTTCTTTCCACCTTGGTGGGCTATCATCACACTGGCTCTCTATATCACCAATAGGTGGAATATCAGCTGGGACTGTCATCTCTCTAAACCTATCCCTATCTTTGTGAACCTCCTCCAAATATTCCTCAAGCTTCTGCTTAGGTACCATAAGGCTACCATTCTTTTCCTTACTAAACAATGACTTCACAAATCTAAATGGATCCTTATAGAATGCTATTCTAGCTCTCTCTTTCTTTTTCCTATTTTTCCTAATGCTCTCTGCTCTTCTTAAAACTGCCAACCGATCCCTCACATCTGACTGCAAGCAATCAATGCCTTCCTTCTCAACCTCTGTAGCTTTCCTCCACTGCCTCTTAAGCTGTCTTCTCTCCTGGATAAGTCTATCTATCTCTTGTTGGCGCCTAGATTTAACTACCTCACCCTCTAGTTTCTTCCTTTTCTCAAAGACGCCAAACCTTTCCTTACCATAATCATAAATACAATCTCCCATTTTCTCCAACTTACTCTCAGCAGTTCCTTTAAGCTTCTCTAACATCCTAACCAAATCACTATTGATATCTTCCCACTTCCTACTTTCCGCTGCACCTGGCCACTTAACTCTAGGCTTCTGACCGCTAATCTTCTCCCTTTTTGGCTGGCTGGCCTCTCTGCTTTCCTCGGTGCTAGGACCTGCCTCAACATCAGGGGTGCTGATGTCCTGCGAGCTGTGGGTTACTTCCTGTCGCTGGACTTCACCCGACTGACTTGATAAACTTCTTAAGAAATAATTATCAATGCGGGGTCCCTGTGTTCCCTCTACCAAGCACCTCTTCCTGCCTTGATGGATTCTAAGGCCCCTCAAAGATGTTACCTTCTGCCAGCCACACAAGCAAACCTGACGCTTCTTTCCATCTACATCTGAACTAGTGGCTTCCACTGACATGTTTTCCCTACTCATAGTCAGGTCCGTTCCAGAGTCAATAACCGTGTCAACCATAGGTGAGTCATCTTCCGCCCCCGCTCTCGCAGACTCTAGGGGTGTTTTTTCATAATTCTGTTTCGTAGCAAGTTTGGGTGTAACCAATGGCCTATTGGCCTTGGCTACTGCCACAATGAGCAGCTAACCCATTGCAGCCCCGATGGGGTCTAATCCCTCCTGTCAGCTGTCTTTCCATGCTGTCACTAGGTCTTTCCCTAGTTGTCAGCTGCACTATTCACAACAGTCACTAGCCTAAGCTAGCTTTAGTATTAATTAATACACAGGACAAGATGTTACTATCCCTTGTGCCAAAATCCGAGGAAAAACACATTTAGAAGCCCAATCCAGAATAAAACAAGCTAACAGGCTAACAAACTAATAAACAAGACACAAATCACCAGTTACCTACCCTAGCCAACAGCAGTATGAAGCATGTCATTGGGGTTTTCAAGTGGGCACCTTCCTTCACCGACGTTTCGTTAAGTTAGGCCCACGACACCTCAAGAAGGCTTAACGGTGTAATCCAGCGTCCTGGAAACACCCCCCTCCATGCTACCACCGCACAACTGCATATTACCTCACTATCTAAGCCTAGCTATCCAGGTCGGTTCGGTATGACATTCCTGACTACACCACCACTGTCAATGATTCAGCCCTGTTGATGCGGACCGTTAATCATGACCAACAACAAACAATCCCTAACTACACCACCACTGTCAATGATTCAGCCCTGTTGATGCGGACTGTTAATCATGACCAACAAACAATCCCTAACTACACCACCACCGTCAATGATTCAGCCCTGTTGATGCGGACCGTTAATCATGACCAACAACAAACAATCCCTAACTACACCACCACTGTCAATGATTCAGCCCTGTTGATGCGGACCGTTAATCATGACCAACAACAAACAATCAATCAAATAAAATGTATTTATCAATGTCCTTTGTTGCTCTGTAAAGCACTTTGCACAAGCACTGACAATTGTTTAAAGGGCTTTAGAGATGAATTTGACATAGTTTTCAAAGCTATCTGGTTTTACCTTTGGAGAAAATGAGGAGTTGGAAGATCTCTCTCTGGAGCATTCTGGGGAAATGAAAACACCAGCATGTACACTTTAACTTTGAAATAACCACTAAATAAAGATTGTGAAATAAACTCCTAAGTGTATTACTAATAAATGCCACTGGATGAATTAGAGTACCAGTAGTCATGTGTCAATAGAAGTTTAGAAGACACCTACCCCCTGCACCCAGGGGTGCTGGAGGACCTGAGCAGCACTGAGACGCAGAGTGGGTGCTGGAGGAGCTGAGCAGCACTGAGACGCAGAGTGGCATCCCAGACCAGCAGCTTGGATATGAGGTCCTTGGCTCCCTCTGAGATGTGAGCCCAGTCCTTGTCTGGAAACTCATACTTGCCCTCCTGGATGCTCTCAAACAGGTGACTCTGAGGAGAGATAATATCACAGAAAATTAGTTAATATTGTTCATATATCACAGTTTCGTAGTGTTACAGTCATCCCCCTTTCGCATGTAGATATGATCAATATTTATGTCTTTGTTGTGGCTGTTCATCTTTTGATCTTATGGTGTCTTTTTGTCCATACGGGGCTTAAAATGGCGTCTGCCTCGGCCCTCGAGAGGTCAGTCTGGTACGCACAGCCACATCACCTGTGGACAGTTGATATTAGTGTCTGTCTCATTTTGCTTTGCTTTGTCACTTTTGTCCTGTCTCGTGTTTATGGGACCCCTTTGATCACGTGAGGACGGTCCTGGATCGCCTCACGCAGGATGCTTCTGGAGGCCACATCAGCTAAAGCCTCCAACCTATAGTAGCAGACTCCAAACTAATTCAACCCTACTCCTCCTACTACATTAAGAATTTGATCGATCAATCTATGTTAACCGATTAATCGACAATGTAGGCAAAATGTAACTTTCACTGCTCATACAGAGGAAGAAGAAAGCCAAGCTAGCAGACACAAAGTCCAGGGTGGAGAATTACACCCAAAAAGACAACAGTCATCATTGTAAACATTGTAATACAATGTTGAAATATCTCACGCCGACAATAGTCCATGGGCCAAGGCTGAAATTTTGACATATCGGTACCACCTGAGGTGACCGCACGATTTTGTTATTTTTGTCTTCCTACATGTCTCTAGTTTATATTTTGGTATGATAACCCTTCCGATTTGGTAGCTTAAGGATAGTTATCACTCTGTAAACAAACCTACCCCCAAAAAATGACAAAACCCTGATTTCATCATATCTCTGAACCACACATGATAACGCAGAAAATGTGATGTCTACCCCTATGTTTTCATGGTCAGGGATTACAATGACACTCTATACAACATCATAAACTGTTCACATGAATAGTTAATGGTGAATTCAGTGATGTTTTGGTGAATTCAGTGGTGTTTTGAGAAAGATACAATGCAATTAGTCCATGGGCCAATGGTGAAATCGGTACCACCTAAGGGGACCGCGCACTTTTTGTATTTTTGTCTTCCTACATGTCTCTAGTTTATATTTTGGTATGATAACCCTGCCAATCTGGTAGCTTATTGATAGTTATCACTCTGTAAAAAACCTTCTCCATATAAATGACAAAACCCTGATTTCTGTGTATTAGTCCAGATGATATGTGAAAATCATGTTCACTTTTTCATAAAAGCATGAAACTTGGTACGCATATAGTTTGGGGCCCCGTAAATCTTCAGAAATTGAGCCATCACAAAAATGCTTCGTGGTGGCCATTTTAATTCCGCCATAAGTGAATTATGTAGTTTGCATCATATCTCCTGAATCACACATGATAACACAGAAAAGGTGATGGCTACCATATAGAACATCATAAACTGTTAAAGTAACTAATCAATGGTGAATTTAATGACGTGAGAAGGAAATCACAGTTTCTGATAACTGATGCTATAACCTCAATTCCATGACCACTCTCTGGCTAACATTTTTTGATGAGTAATTTGGGTCAGGGTTACTTCTATGGGCCTTTTGTTAAAATAGCCCCCAGGCCCCTCCCAAACATCCTGCGACTTTCTGCCAGACGGCCAAATCCAAGATGGGGTTTACCATTTTTAGAGTAAGGACGGAGATTAACAATGGTGAATTATAGCTATTTTAATTGCAAATTCATGCCTACCAAACATGGTTTAGTATTGACAATTATTGTGTTTTGAGGGTAATTTCATAATTATGTTAGTCTCGCTGGCCAGCCTCCCCTCCCTACCGGGAGAGGATAGCATCAGTTATCAGATACTGTCATTTCCTTCTCACAACGTCATCAAATTCACAATTGATTAGTCACTTTAACACTTTATGATGTTCTATGGTATCATTGTAATCCTTGACCATGAAAACGTTGGGATAGACATCTCCTTTTCAGTGTTAGCATGTGTGGTTCAGGAGATATGATGCAAACTATGCTTATGGCAGAATTAAAATGGCCGCCACAAGGCATTTTTGTGATGGCTCAATTTCTGAAACTGTACAGGGCCCCAAACTATAAGCGTACCAAGTTTCATGCTTTTACGAAAAAGGGAACATCATTTTCACATATCATCTGGACTAATACACAGAAATCAGGGTTTTGTCATTTATATGGGGGTAGGTTTGTTTACAGAGTGATAACTATCCTTAAGCTACCAAATGGGCAGGGTTATCATACCAAAATATAAACTACAGACATGTAGGAAGACAAAAATAACAAAATCGTGCGGTCACCTCAGGTGGTACCGATTTTTGCCTTGGCCCATGGACTATCTAGGACCAAATAGAAATGGAACTGTGTCACATGATCTTGCATGCAAGGTCAGTGTTTGTTACATGTATGCTAAAGACACGTCTGCTGCAATATCCCACTGATCCCTTCCTCATGTTGGTGTTCATCACACAAGCCAAGGTCACTGTGGGTTTCCTTTCTTACACTAGCAGCTTCAAATATATCTTGGTATAAACAGTGAAGTCTAAATGTAACAGAGGTATTCGTCATTGCAAAATGGCACCATCTACTGCATACAGTAGATCTAACACCTATTTTCAGCATCCCAATGCTGCATCTGACCGTAATTGCCACGATGCAGTGGCATGGTGGTCTGCAACAGCATTGGGGTCAATTCAATCAATCAATCAATCAATTCCAATGAAACATTGGAAGTGAATTGGAATTTCAGGAAGTTTAGTGAAATTAATATTTTTTTTCTTGCCGGATATCTGAGATTATACTGAATATCATGCAATGTTAAAACATTTATCAAGTATTTAACAAGTATCAGCTAGTCAGATACACTAACTTAATTAGGTACAGTGTTCTTGAAGCGGGGCGCAGCGTCGAACGAGATCCGGCACCCAGAGCAGCAGCATCACCAGCTTTTTCTCTCTAAGTCCTGGGGGTCAACAACTAAACAAAAAAACGTAATTTAGCCACCTAAAACAACGCCCACCTAAACAAATCGATATCCGTGTACATGCACGCTCTATTTTGACAATTTTCAGCGCTTTACTTTTCCGCAAAACAGCAGTTTCATTCGGCACTGCTTTTTCTCCCAACCGTACAACTACCGTATTCCTCCGCTAAAAGCCTGCACAGAGCACAGAGCCGCGGTTTACAAAACAGGAAGGCTTAGAAGAGAGATAAAACACTGACTTACTTTAGAGACAACAAGTCACCTGGCCTCTCTGGTCTGGGACGTTTTCCACAATTTATCCTGGGAATGGTGAAAAAGGTCTGCAGCCAGGGCACCCAGGCATTTAGACAGGAGGCGCATCTCTCTGCCTGTTCACTTCACTCTCTGCAAAAGTTCCTCTTCTGTATTCTCTCTGGTTCATAATTGTATCCTCTTGTCACCAAGGTGAATGGCATATCATCCTCGCTATCAAAATCACTCATAAGACAAGCTAGGAAGATCATTGCTGACCCCTCTCATGTCTTGTATTCAGAATACGAACTGCTTCCATCTGGCAGGCGTTACAGAGTCCCAATCAAGAACAAAAAAAGACACCTCAACAGATACAAATACTCTTTCATCCCCATATCAGTCAGTCTCCTAAACTCAGGTCATAGGTAATGTATTGTTGATTGTACTGTAAATTATTGATGTTTGCACTTTGGTTGTGTGTTTGCACATGTCGGCACTGGTGTGCTATGCACTATTGTTTTTTGTTGTTGTTTTTGTTATGGCACTGTGTACCTATGTGGCAGCCTGTATGTCCAAGACAAATTTCCCTCGGGACAAATTAAAATAATCTTGAAATCTTGAAATAATCTTGAATCTTATTAGGCAAATCCTTCAACTAGGCAACACCACGAGACAGACTGAACAGGACTCCCTCGTATGATATGAGATGATCTTTGCGGTTGGTGTAAACTTAGAGGCCATCTGATGAAGCGCATCACCTCACACCTCCTGACAGACTGAGCTGAATCAGTTGTACACCGGGGCAGATAACCCGCAAAGAAGTTGTGTAAACGGGTGAATCATGGAAGTTGGAAACCCTCATTAGTGTTATGCTTGCCCCTGTCTTTACCCTGCCTTTTTGACACAAAATGGCCCCCGTGAAAAGGGTGTATTGGAGCAAACGAGTCAGAGAGATAACATTAGCGTCCCTTACTTAGCCTCTCAGCTGTAATAAACCTTTGCGAGTGACTGTGTATGTAGCCTGCCTGCATGTATGTGTTTACGTCACGGGTGACGGGTCGGGCTCTTATATTAACGCGGCTAACAGCTAACGGCTAACGATGTGACAACACAGTCTGTTGAGTGGGGAACAGAACAGACAAGATGGTGTCCCAGTACCTGGACAAAGACAGTGAAGAAGATGACGGTGATGATGGCGGTGAGGAACATGTCTCTCATGGGGAAATGGTCCTTGTCCAGCAGGTAGCACAGGGAGAAGGCGATGGCTCCTCGCAGGCCACCGTAGGCTATAATGAACTGGTCCTTGGTGGTCAGCTTGACGATGTGGAACTTGTTGATAACGTAGACCAGAGCAACCACACCTGGGAAGGACAATGTCATGAGAAACTGGGTTTGAGTGTGTGTGTAACAGATTTGGGTCAAATACTGTAATATTTGCTATTTTTTTTTGCCTATTTAGTTGCCAGAGTTGACCATTTAGGGCCATAGAATGGGGCTGTATCATAAAACTTACTGGCAGGTTTAGAGTAACGTTAGGGGCAGATACCGTCACGGTAGGGTGCTTCAAAATGCGAAATATTGGGAAGCGATTTGCAAATTTTGCATGACCCGTTTTCTCCATTCTTCCACCCATTTTGGTCACGGTCTATTGTAAAAATGAACGTTAACTAATGAAAATTATCATTTTGAAAAAGAGAAGATGACCATACACGTCACATAAACGTTTTAGCAGGTGCTGGAGTGTAGCAGAGATAAAGTAGCCTAAAGAGAAGGCTGCTGCCACCAATGCTCCTATATATTTATCTTACAGAGCATTGATAGGTCTTCATCAGGTGATGATCACCACTGACCAATTCATAATCTCAGTCAGTGACATCATAAACATTTGGTTTACCATGCCCAACATCATCTGCCATTCTGTCTCTGCTGCCCATTGACAGATACAGACTCAGAGGCAGACTGTTGCATATGTCAAGCTTAATTAACATGTTGGTTGTGATTGGCTGTGATCACCTGTGTTGCAGCTGACTAATAACTAATGTGGATCCATCATGGTATTCACAATCATAATTCATAATTTTATGAATCGGGGTAAATTACCGTGGTGCAGATTTTGCGTGCTGCTGTTCTGTCACTGCAGAGTTTTATGAATTAGCCCTAATAAAAGTCAAATGACTTTTCTCTCTGATTGTGTGTTTTAATAAGCTACTCTATGTGAGATGGCTCCGTAGGCACTGAAGTGACCACAAACCCACTGACCGCTACAACTTAAAAACGGTTTTCCATCACAAGCTCTCCCATCACATGATGTGTGTGGCAGTATCTTGTGATGAGCTCGTGACTCTTGGCAACAACCAATGAAGTCACAGACAGACAGTATATCATCAAAAAAATCACTACAAGAGTGACGGTAGCAGCACGCCAAAAATTGAGATGCAAGACTTCAGATTTCCACTTTCTTTTTTTATTGAGGGTCAACGCGTTTCGGCATATGTGCCTTCATCAGAGCATGCTCTGCTCTGATGAAGGCACATATGCCGAAACGCGT